>NC_041383.1:784938764-784942607 GCF_002162155.2 Triticum dicoccoides
GGCGCACCAGCCCACCTGGGGCTGGTCCCCTCCCACACTTGGACCATGCAGCCCTCTGGGGCCGGTGGCCTCACTTGGTGGACCCCCGGGACCCTCCCGGTGGTCTCGGTACATTATCGATAACACCCAAAACATTTACGGTGACCAAAACAGGACTTCCCATATATAAATCTTTACCTCCGGACCATTCCGGAACTCCTCGTGACATCCGGGATCTCATACTGGACTCCGAACAACATTCGGTAACCACATACAAACTTCCTTTATAACCCTAGCGTCATCGAACCTTAAGTGTGTAGACCCTATGGGTTCGGGAACCATGCAGACATGACCGAGACGTTCTCCGGTCAATAACCAACAGCGGGATCTGGATACCCATGTTGTCTCCCACATGTTCCACGATGATCTCATCGGATGAACCACGATGTCAAGGACTCAATCAATCCCGTATACAATTCCCTTTGTCTAGCGGTATTGTACCTGCCCGAGATTCGATCATCGGTATGCCGATACCTTGTTCAATCTCGTTACCGGCAAGTCTCTTTACTCGTTCCGTAACACATCATCCCGTGATCAACCCCTTGGTCACATTGTGCACATCATGATGATGTCCTACCGAGTGGGCCCAGAGATACCTCTCCGTTAACCGGAGTGACAAATCCCAGTCTCGATTCGTGCCAACCCAACAGACACTTTCAAAGATACCCGTAGTGCACCTTTATAGCCACCCAGTTACGTTGTGACGTTTGGTACACCCAAAGCATTCCTACGGCATCCGGGAGTTGCACAATCTCATGGTCTAAGGAAATGATACTTGACATTAGAAAAGTTTTAGCATACGAACTACACGATCTTTGTGCTAGGCTTAGGATTGGGTCTTGTCCATCACATCATTCTCCAAATGATGTGATCCCGTTATCAACGACTATCCAATGTCCATGGTCAGGAAACCGTAACCATCTATTGATCAACGAACTAGTCAACTAGAGGCTTACTAGGGACATGCTGTTGTCTATGTACCCACACATGTATCTGAGTTTCCTATCAATACAATTATAGCATGGATAATAGACGATTATCATGAACAAGGAAATATTATAATAATAACCAATTTATTATTGCCTCTAGGGCATATTTCCAACATCTACATCATCTCATCTTACTTAAGGCGTTACTCCGTTCTTTATGAACTTAATACATCATCTCATCGATGTGTGGAGTAATAGTAGTAGATGCTGGTAGGAGTCGGTCTACTTGACACGGACGTGATGCCTATATTGCATAATCATTGCCTTGGATATCATCATAACTTTGCTCTTTTCTATCAATTGCTTGACAGTAATTTGTTCACCCACCGTATTATTTGCCTTCAAGAGAGAAGTCTCTAGTGAAACCTATGGCCCCCGGGTCTATTTTCCATCATATTAGTTTCCGATCTACTATTTTGCAATCTTTTATTTTTAGATCTCACCTTTACAAGTGACCGTGAAAGGATGACAACCCCTTTATCGTGTTGGGTGCAAGTGTTTGATTGTTTGTGTAGGTGCATCTATTGGGGACTTGCGCGTTTCTCCTACTGGATTGATACCTTGGTTCTTAACTGAGGGATATACTTATTTCTACTGTGCTGCATCACCCTTTTTCCTTTAAGGGAAAAACCAACACAAACTCAAGAAGTAGCACTCACCTCAACTAGAAGCTCAACTAGAAAGTCAGGCTTGCTGAAGGCATTGAAACCAAGTGGTTCCTTTGAATAATCTCTTCAGACATGCAAGGGACTGCACATCGGAAGACGAGGAGCAGCCATCAGGGCAGGACAACCAGAATTTTTTTTGAAGGTTGAAACAGTAGGAAAGACTCCTACTGCATATATCTTAAAAGATCAGAGTAGTTGTGGTGTTACATGTATGTACATATGAAGGAGAGTCAGTTAATCTAGGTAGGTCAAATGTCTAAGGTCTAATCTAGCAGGAAGTTACAAAAGTTACAAAGCCGATCAGGGTACATCAACAAGGATGGTGAGAACTATCTAGTTGCCTTTTGTGGGAAGGCAATCTATAGGCCACATTGCCAAAGTCCTCCTTGAACATGTTCTTCCAAGAATCCATCAAGGGGGCCACTCTTCTAAAGTAGTTGTTATTTCTTTCTTTCCATAGGCTCCATGCTGCAATTAGGAAGATTTCCATGAGCATGTTGAAGGAAATATGCCCTACAGGCAATAATAAAATTATTATTTATTTCCTTATTTCATGATAAATGTTTATTATTCATGCTAGAATTGTATTAACGGGAAACATAATACATGTGTGAATACATAGACAAACATAGTGTCACTAGTATGCCTCTACTTGACTAGCTCATTAATCAAAGATGGTTAAGTTTCCTAACCATAAACATGAGTTGTCATTTGATTAACCGGATCACATCATTAGGAGAATGATGTGATTGACTTGACTCATTCAGTTAGCTTAGGACTTGATTGTTTAGTATGTTGCTATTGCTTTCTTCATGACTTATACATGTTCCTATGACTATGAGATTATGTAACTCCCGCTTACCGGAGGAACACTTTGTGTGCTACCAAATGTCACAACGTAACTGGGTGATTGTAAAGGTGCTTTACAGATGTCTCCAAAGGTACTTGTTGAGTTGACGTATTTCGAGATTAGGATTTGTCACTCCAGTTGTCGGAGAGGTATCTCTGGGCCCTCTCGGTAATGCACATTACTATAAGCCTTGCAAGCAATGTAGCTAATGAGTTAGTTACGGGATGATGCATTACGTAATGAGTAAAGAGACTTGCTAGTAACGAGATTGAACTAGGTATTGAGATATCGACGATCGAATCTCGGGCAAGTAACATACCGATGACAAAGGGAACAAAGTATGTTGTTATGCGGTTTGGCCGATAAAGATCTTCGTAGAATATGTGGGAGCCAATATGAGCATCCAGGTTCCGCTATTGGTTATTGACCGGAGACGTGTCTCGGTCATGTCTACATAGTTGTCAAACCTGTAGGGTCCGCACGCTTAAAGTTCCATGACAGTTATATTATGAGTTTATGTGTTTTGATGTACTGAACGTAGTTCGGAGTCCCGGATGTGATCACGGACATGATGAGGAGTCTCGAAATGGTCGAGGCATAAAGATCGATATATTGGACGACTATATTTGGACACCGGAATGGTTCCAGGTTAGATTGGGATAATACCGGAGCACCTGGAGGTTATCAGAACCCCCCGGGAGGTATATGGGCCTTAATGGGCTTTAGTTGAAAGGAGGGGAAAGGAGCAAGGGAGGGGGCGCCCCCCAAGCCCAATCCGACCCACCCTTTCCTTCCTGCCTCCTTCCTCTTCCTTCCCTCTCCCTCTCCAAATAGGAAAAGGAGGAGTCCTACTCCCTGTGGGAGTAGGACACTACTAGGGAAAAGCCTATACACAGAACTTTATCAGTAGCGCATGTTAAAAAAGAGCGCTACTACTAGATAGCAGTAGCGCGCGCGAAAAAACCACGCTGCAGATACATACATAGCAGTAGCGCGTCCCGCCATAAAAGCGCTACTACAAAAATGCCCACTGCTAAGCCAATCGGCTACACATAGTAGTAGCACTCTTTTAGAAACAGCGCTGCCGCTAATTTTGTTGTAGCAGCGCGTTTATGTGCTACGCGCTACTGCTAACGAAAATAAAATAAAATGAAAAACAAGTAGAAAAGTAAATGAAAATGAAAGAAATAGAAAAAGGAGAAAGGAAAAAAATCTAAAGAAAAATAAATGGAAAAAATGGAAAAAAGGACAAAGGAATAGCAGTAGCGCGTTTCAGGAAACGCGCTACCGTTACGTT
>NC_041383.1:784942812-784968724 GCF_002162155.2 Triticum dicoccoides
ACTTCTTCCCCAAATCCCTCGCTCTCGCTGCCGTCTCCCCAATTCGCCATCGCCCCACTTCGCCGCCGTCTCCTGCCGGCGTGGACGCCCGCAACCTAACCGTCTCCCCCCGAGGCCGCCGTCATCCTCACTGTCGCCACCCGAGGCCGCCCTCAGCCTCACCATCCTCGCCCGAGGCCGCCCTCGACCTCACCATCGCCGCCCTCCACCTCACCGCTGCCCGAGCCCGCCCAGGACCGCCGTTGCCCGTGCCCGAGCCCGCCCTCTCCGCCCCTGCCTCCGTTGCCGAGCACCTCCCCGCCACCGTCTCTCCCCTCTCTGTAAGTCCCCCACCCTTCCCACCCACTCCTCTCTCTCTCTGCAGTTTAGAGCAAAAATTAGTACAGCAAAAGTTAGTTTATAGCAAAAAATTTAGTTTAGAGCAAATGATGTTAAGTACAGATGTTAGAGCAAAAATTAGTTTAGAGCAAAAAAATTGGTTTACAGCAAAAGTTAGTTAGGGCAGTAGGGTTTAATTAGGGTAGATGCTGCTTGTATAGTATATAGTGATACTAGTAGATGTTAATTAGGTTACGGCAGTAGTGGTACTAGTAGATGTTAATTAGATGTTTTTCAGTTAGGGCAGTAGAGTTTTGCTAGGTTAATTAGGTTAGTAGTGCTGCTAGTAGTAGTGGTACAGTAGGTTAATTAGGTGAAGTTAAATGAATAATCTAAATGAATGAAATTAGTAGTTAACTGAATTTTTTTCGTTTCATCATTATAGAGCACTAAAGTTAACTGAATTGTGTTCTATTAGTAGTTAAATGATTTTTCTTCTACATTTTGTTTTTGAATTAGCTTGTGAAATTTGGACATGTGGTTGCTCGTGTATATTTGGACATGTGTTGCGGTGTCGAAGAGGGATATTTGAACACTGTTTCCAGGGAATCAAGCTGAGTGGCCTATGTTTTGCCGGAATGTTGATTCATTTCCGGTGCGGCAAATTTTAGGTTCTCGATTTGTCCACTTTTTAGCAAAGGTCATGCCGAAATTTTTCGTGAATTTCGGCATGACTTGTGCTACAAACTAGGACATATCGAGTGCCCGGGATTTGCCGCACCAAGAAGGAGTCAACCTTCCTGCAAAACAATAGGCCTTTTTTATGTCATTATTCATTTTATTAGGTCTAGAATTAATTGACTAGATTTAATCATAGGAAACATGGCTAGCAACGATGAAGGACAGGGTTCTGGTGATTATGACGACATCTACCGGGCGGCAGACGAATTTTTGAGCCTTGCCGACGATCAACCGATGTTGTTGCTGGGCCCACCAGTGGCATCGGGGACTGAGACCGACACGCAGACCGGTGCTGAGACTGAGACCGACGCTGAGACTTAGACCGACATCGAGACCGGCGCTGAGACTGAGACCGGCGCTGCCTCGGGGAGTGGAGCCGGTGTAGAACTGAAAGCAAAGAGGCAACGGCTTCCTAACAAACTCAGGACTATTAGACTGGTGGTCACCGAGGTGGACGATGGCAATTTTGAGCCAAAGGCGCCCGAGGAAGCGCGCTCGTGCTATGGCAATCAAATTGGCTGCATCGTACGGACAACCACCACCATCAACGATGAGAAACTACAGAAGATAGATAATATGAGGCCCTCCCTCCTAAAGAAGTTTCACCAGATATTCTTGTTCCTGGGCCGGAATGAAAAGGATTATGAAGATCCAGATAAGGACCTGACAATGAAGAAGATAAACAAACACGCCATGACCAAGTTTAGTGACGCGTTGGCTGCCTGGAAAACAAGGGTGAAAGCAAGAATCATCGACAAGGAACCCTACTCCGAGATTGTAAAGGATAATCCGACAATCATGGAAGAGCAGTTTCAAATATTCAAGGAGGCTTGCGAGGCCGAAGCTGCCAAAAAAAGTCTAAGTACATGAAGGGGCTTCAAGAGAGGAACATTGGGAGCCACCACCTCGGAAGCCGTGGTTACGGCGGAAAGAGGCCCAAATGGGACAAGGAGGATGCGGAAGCCACGAGTCCGGGCATCCCAGACCCCTTGGCGGAGTTCACTGTCCCGCAGGAGCGTGACGTCCTCACGGCCCGACACTGTTGGGACCTAGTGAAGAAGGTTTACGAGACAAACCCGGTCACGACGGAGTTCATGAGACTGCTGGTAATTTTAGTTTCTAATCAATTCGACTGCACACGTTAGTTATATTTGTAAACGATCCTTGTGCCTTTTGCAGAGAGAGCAACACAAGATTGCATCCAAAAGCGACTCGCCGTCTGAGGCATTGGAGAGGCCCAAGTGGAACACTCCATTCAACCGGGCGTTGAACATATTGAAACGACTCTCGATGGATACTCGCTGTCATATGGACGCATTCACGGTGTCGGAGACGGCGCTACGTGGAAGAAGTACTACCGTGAGACCACGGAGGAGAGAAAGGAAAGACGAAGGTTAACTAAAGAAAACATTGACAAGAAGGTTGAGATTGCAGCTGAGAAGAAATCATCTCAGACAGTCACAAATAGCGGTAGCTGCCGCAAAACAGGTGGTTGCAGATATATCTACTTCCTTGGTTCCGGCCGTTTTCACTTGGACCAAGCAAAGTCCAGAAAAAAATGCAGCGGACTTTCCCCTTGCTGAGTTCTTGGGGAGCAGCTCGACTAGCGTTGCACCAGCACCTGCTCCCGCACCGGCTCCGGCACCGGGCATGCTCGGCGGTGCTTCGTCTTTGGCTGAGCTCGGCGCCCTCACGGTATCTTTCACATCGGCCCCCTTCAATAAATGTATAATCTCCCGTTTTTGTTGCCTTTCGGATGTCTCACGTCGCAGACTTTTCTTTGCAGGCCGATGAAACCCCGTGCACCATATTGTACACCAACAGAGACCAGAAGGTGGACGTGGGGAAGGCGACGATAATGGAGCTGAAGGAACCATTGTTCCACAGCCGGCCGATCCCCCCGAACGTCTTCAAGGTTTCCGTGGCCAGTGTCAAACCGGGCCACGGGAATTTGCCTCCTCTGATACTAGTGGGGGATGACGACGAGACCCCGCGGCGGCTTGGTGACTGTTGCAACGGGTGGGTCCTATTGTGGCCAAAGAGTCTGCTTCGTCTGGAGACGGCCGGGAGCACACCCACGAGCACGCAGCCTCAGCAAGGTATGAACATCAACACCCCACATACCCAATTAGCGTCGGGTATCGGATTGGGTGATAGCGGACGCGGTAAGGAGGAGGCTCCATTAGTTGCTGATGACGTCGCCATGGATGAGGATGAGGATGACGATGGCACTCAACAGTATGTCTATATTGGCGCCTACTCAGGGTTTGAGCATCATGAGTCGGTGCCTGAATTGCCGTCTTCAGAGGCTGAACGTATTATGGACGACCTTCCGGTAGTAAAGAAGTCTAGGAAGAGAGCGAGGAAAGGCAAAAAAAGCTGATTCTATGATCCAGCCGCCTCAGCAGCCTCGGCTTCAGGACCATATAGATATCCCCGATGCGGATAAATGGCATATCCCTGATCAACCAATCCTACCTGCAAGAGCGCTAGGGGCCAGATTCGAAGATCTAAGGAGACTTCATGATGATGTGCTGCGGATAGAGAAAGGCCTCATCACCTCGAAAGATCCAGGATACCCACTCTACGTGGTTAACATTCCGCGGCAAATGTCGTACGTCGACTGCTTCCCTGCGGATAAGTTCTTCCTTCGATTCGATTACATATTCAACATGTTTCCCGTGAAGAAGCTGGATTTTACGTTTGTCCACCTTTATGCCTTGCACATGAACTACATCATCGGGGTTGAGCAGATACCTCATATCTGTATCGCTGACCCGTACTACATGCACGAGGGCTTCTTGGGAGTCTGCCCAAAGCACTGTGAATACGCGAGGGAATACATCGTTGGTTTCATACTCGCCCATAAGGACAAGGAGGCGATTCCCATGCCTTATCATCCCGTGTAAGTCATTCGCACGGCTATCCTTCCTTCAATTTCAATCATTCATTTGCACGGTGGAGGCTAATTAATTTGAGGTGTACTTATTTTGCGCAGCGGCAGGCGCGCCGTCCTCATCATCCTCTACCCCCGATACTCCCACGCTCTTTACTTGGACTCGTCGAAGAACATTCACAAAAAGGATTACACCCACATCAAGGATGTTCTCGAAAGTGCTATGTTTTACTACCAAGCACGGGGTGGAGAGGTCAAGGACAAGAAGAGAAGGGGCGGCAGGCTCGCCTTCAGCCATAAGACCGACTTCTGCTGCATCTAGCAACCGAGCGATTCTCTTAATGATGGATTGTATGTCCTACACCACATGCTGGAGTAAAGACGGGATCACCAGAACCTTCACAGGTCACCTAGATCCGGTGATGCCCACATTCTGCAATGGGCAAAGGACATAGGAGATATCGAGGATCATCGACTTCGAGCTGAGTTCTGTAACATCCAGCGCGAACTTGCCCAAATCATCATGAAGGAGGTCATCGGAAAAACAGGGATGTTCTACGGAGAAGGACACATGTCGCGGGAAGACATCCGAACATGGGTAGCCTCTCAGCGTCTCGACATGAAGCCTTTCACTAAGCTCGGGGACTATCTCCCTAACATGGATGGATGGCACGACATGATGGAGTGATTGTCGATATATGACAATGTGTCTGTTTAGTCCATACTTTATGTATGACAAAACTTTGAGTTATGCACGGCGAAACTTTATTTGTGATGTAATTAAACCGTCTTCCTCCTCGACTAGAAAAGATCACTCTAGTTAGGGAATTTTGGGTACGATTAACTTTGTTATTTATGCTTATGATATGTTGTTTCTATTTTTGCCAAGTCTGTCTCTTTCTGTTGCTCAACTATATATGTTGCATATCATCGACTCATGTGACGATGCAGGTGCATAGATCATTGATGGCAAAGAAGTGCTATGCCAGGAGTATATATACGACGAGTGGTCGGAGTGTCAGGCCCAGGTGTATCGGTTTCTGGTTTCCGAGCGAGAGGCAATAGTTAGTTTAGGTTCACGCTAATGTGAGAGAGGGATACGAACTCATGTACTGCATAGTTCCGCTCTCACTCAAAGTGATAGATCTTCTCACGTATATCATTGTTTAGATGGATGACAATGTATTTGCAAGTAATCTAGACTTGCATCGCTATTTTCGAGATGATGACGAGAGACCACTTTGTGTTAGATGATGATTATGATGATGACATGATTTGATGAGACTAGTTGTATGTATATGCTATGGTTACATTTGTGTGCGTATGATATGCTAAAGATTATTGTATAAAGCCTATTCAAATACAGAACAAATATGTAGGAAAAAAACTAATAAAACTAGTAGTGGCGACGGGAAAAAGTTAGCAGTAGCGCCGCCTTACGAGTAGAACTTACCTGAAAAAGCGTTGCAGATAATATCAGCAGCACTCCTCTCTAAAGCGCACTACAGCTATCCATGTATAGCAGTAGCGTGGGACGACAGGCGCTACTGCTATATGTTAGCCGTAGTGCCTTATCAGTAGCGCATAGTCCCGCGCTACTGATAGGCCTAAAACCCGCACTGCTGGTAGGCTTTTCCCTAGTAGTGGGACTCCCCCCCTTGGGCGCGCCTCCTCCTCCTGGCCGACCCTCTCCTCCCCTCCTTTATATAAGGAGGAGGGGGGCACCCCATAGACACAACAATTGATCCCTTGGATCTCTTAGCCGTTTGTGGTGCCCCTCTCCACCATAATCCACCTCAATAATATCATAGCGGTGCTTAGGCGAAGCCCTGCATCGGTAGAACATCATCATTGTCACCACGCCATCGTGCTGATGGAACTCTCCCTCAAAGCTCGGCTGGATCGGAGTTCGGGGGACGTCATCGAGTTGAACGTGTGCAGAACTCGGAGATGCCGTGCGTTCGGTACTTGATCGGTCGGATCGTGAATACGTACGACTACATCAACCGCGTTGTGCTAACGCTTCCGCTTTCGGTCTACGAGGGTACGTGGACACACTCTCCCCTCTCGTTTCTATGCATCACCATGATCTTGCGTGTGCGTAGGATTTTTTTTTGAAATTACTATGTTCCCCAACAGTGGCATCCGAGCCAGGTTTATGCGTAGATGTTATATGCATGAGTAGAACACAAGTGAGTTGTGGGCGATACAAGTCATACTTCTTACCAGCATGTCATACTTTGGTTCGGCGGTATTGTTGGATGAAGCGGCCCGGACCGACATTACGCGTACGCTTACGCGAGACTAGTTTTATCACCGTGCTTTGCACACAGGTGACTAGCGGGTGTCAGTTTCTCCAACTTTAGTTGAACCGAGTGTGACTATGCCCGGTCCTTGAGAAGGTTAAAACAACACTAACTTGACGAACTATCGTTGTGGTTTTGATGCGTAGGTAAGAACAGTTCTTGCTCAGCCCGTAGCAGCCACGTAAAACTTGCAACAACAAGGTAGAGGACGTCTAACTTGTTTTTGCAGGGCATGTTGTGATGTCATATGGTCAAGGCATGATGCTATATTTTATTGTATGAGATGATCATGTTTTGTAACCGAGTTATTGGCAACTGGCAGGAGCCATATGGTTGTCGCTTTATTGTTTGCAATGCAATTGCCATGTAATTGCTTTACTTTATCACTAAGTGGTAGTGATAGTCGTAGAAGCAATAGTTGGCGAGACGACAACGATGCTACGATGGAGATCAAGGTATCACGCCAGTGACGATGGTGATCATGACGGTGCTTCAGAGATGGAGATCACAAGCACAAGATGATGATGGCCATATCATATCACTTATATCGATTGCATGTGATGTTTATCTTTTATGCATCTTATCTTGCTTTGGTTGACGGTAGCATTATAAGATGATCTCTCACTAAATTTCAAGATAAAAGTGTTCTCCCTGACACTACTAAGGAAAACCCTAGTAGTAACACGGGTTTAAAGCCCACTAGTAGCGCGTGCTGCCGCGCTACTTAGAAGGCGCTACAACAATTACTTAGCAGCAGCGCGTGTGACATGCGCTACTGCTAAGACACATAGCGACAGCGCTTCTTCTCTCCCGCGCTGCTGCTAATCTAGCTAGTTGCAGCGTGTTTACTATCCATCGCTACTAGTATTCTTTTTTTCTTTTTTTTCTTTTTAGTGTATTTATACATCGTTATACAAATTTTGGTACAATACCAATTATGAGGTTTATATCATTATGTCCATAAAAGTGTGTCAAATGAAGGTGGATTAGGTTCAAGTGGAGGCAATATGTGGTGCATGTCAAAAGTATACTACTAATCCAAACTTGATCTAGTTTGGACTAGTAGTACTTTCGATGTGCACCACATGTTGCCTCCACTTAAATCTAATCCGCCGGGACAAGCTATTTAATCATCATCATAGTCATTACCACCAACAGTATTTAGTTAATCACCATAGTCATAGTGTAGAACATAATCATCTTCAAACTCATTCTAGCTAGCTAACCACCACCAACACTAGATGCGGTAGCTATCTAACACTAACTAATAATAATCATCATAGTCATTACCACCAACACTAGCTATTTAATCATCATAGTCATAGTGTAGCACATCATCATCTTTAAACTCATTTCTAGCTAGCTAATCACTCCTGCTGCTCTCTCTCAGGTAAAAAAACACAAAACATGTGTAGCTCTCCTCCTTCATCAAGTTGGAGCATGCAGATGAACATGTCTCCTAATCATGGGCTGTGCTTCTGATTGCTGCCCCCTAATACATCTCTGCGCTCCTCCATCACAAATTTGGTCCAGTCTTTCACTATTAAGAATTCGTCGCTAATCCTGAATGCAATAAAGTGCATTGTAGGATATCTTGGACGTAAGCTAACAATACTCATGGTACCTTTAGTCTTGATCCCATGAGGCACAACATTCATCGGGAGTCCCTGTTGAAGAACATCGTATGGTAACATACTTAGCAATGAAGTTTAGCTTAAAAAATAATGTATGGAAAAGATGCAATGAGGAAAAATAGTAAAAATCTTACCATCTTTCCTAAATAGATGTGACCGTAGTTCATTACAAACACTATTGGTCGCACGTTTTCAGTACTAACATTTCTAAGTGCAGGAAGAAAATTTGTCTTGACAGTATCAAGATCCGCAAGCCATGAAACATAATGACTTAGCTCCTCGCAGTTTAATTCAGCCCCGGGACAGTAGTAGGTCAAGTCTACCAAGCGCTGGACATGTTTGCTTGAATGGAAATAAGCTGACAATAGAAATTAGTTGTCAACTATTTTTGAATAAACAATATCAAAGACATAAATATGGTTGAGAAACTCACATAATGGTATAACTGGAGGCGTCTGCACATCGACCCAGATGTCGGTATTACCTTCAATATCATCTTCTGGATGAATATCAAAGGTGATAACCATATCAGGCTCAAATGCATAAGTCTTGCATAGTGCTCATCATGTTTTGCATCCAAAGTAGGTGTAGTCGTCTGCGTTGTATAATTTTGCGTGGAAAATATAACCATGCTCGGTCTTCAAGTAAACTTTCTTTACCTCCATAGTACGACTGAAACCTATCTCATCCAATACAAAAACTCTTTCATGGCAGGGGATACGCTAGTAGAATAGTAAAAAAATTATAAGTTGAAGCAAATGAAGCAGATGTCATGCTTAATTACGAAAAAAGACTTGTCTTTGTGACTTACTGTATCCACTTTGAAGTTCTCATCCAGCTTGATGCTGAAGCGCCTATCATCATCTAGGAAGATTCCGTTGCACAGGCCGTGCTCGTCTTCGCAGTATTTGCAAATACCGAAATCCTTTTCGTCGTCAGACATTTCCTATGTTCATAGTTGAAACATTAATTGAAAATCGATCGAAGACAACTACCAGGATACTCAACATACAAATCCGGGGCACTCGATATTTCCTACATATTCTGGCACAAGTCATGCCAAAATTCATGGAAAAATCCGGCATGACCTTTGCTAAAATAGGACATATCGAGCGCCTGAAATTTGCCGGAACGGAACTGAATCAACACTCCGGCAAAACATAGGCCACTCGGAGGTGTAACCTGCAACATTACCGGCCACTTGGGCAAGCACATATCCTATTTGAGCAACACAACATATACATTTCAAAATATCTTATAGGACTCAAATTAGCACGCATTCAATAAGCAAAAGTAAATCATCTCATGTGTTCGTGCATCGTCGAATATTATCACTAATATATCCCGAATAGTATCATACATATAACATCACAAATACAACTAAAACCCTAGCGCACAACGGATATCGGTGCGCGCGGTGGACACCCACAGAGAAGGAACCATCACAGGATCATAGCTCCAGTGAGATCCCTAGAGAACTTGTAAGGTATTGGAGAACCTGTGCTCCAACACAAACAAGTAGCGACGGACGTGCACGTCCTCCTTACTAACACGGTGACGCACCACCTCAGCGGGGTCCTCGAGCCTCTGGACCGTCATTGGCCCACGCGACCGCCACCAAAGAAGGTTTGGGTCAACGATAGGCTGGCTCCTCACCAACCTACGCCCCCTGGTAGGTAGCGCCTCCCAGTACCACCCCGGCAGAGCCCAATCCCGGACATGGCCCATCTGGTGACGCACGTGTCCTCCACCGACTCGACGACGAGGATGCGGGAAAAATTGCTTTAACTAAAATAATAATAACAAGTTCTTACTAACTAGTTCTATTAATTCAACTAGTTCTTACTAAAAATAAATTTACTATAAATAAAAATAAACTAGTACCTAATGAGTACCTAGTTCTTAATAACTAATTAGTACCTAGGAACTATTGCCCTAATTACCATCTAATTTGATGAACCTAGGGGTGGAAAGTGGTAGCGGATATTCCAATTATCCAACTTAAAAGTGAAATAAGTGGTCAAATTTTAATCATTTTATAATTCAACTTAGAAATTTGATTCGTTTCCACCCTTACATGAACCCTAACTAATTTGAGCCGCATCCGCATCCGATTCATTTCCACCCTTACATGAACCCTAACTAATTTGATGCAACTAAAATATGAAGAAACCCTAGGCAGAGGTAGGGGAGAAGGAGGAGCAGGCGTGCTCACTTCGGGTTCCTGCGATGAGGGAGGGGCAGGCGGCGTCGAGGTCGGAGTCAGGGCTCGGGTGCACGGCGGAGGGCAGCGTCGAGGTCGGGGTCGGGGGGGCGTCCGGGCGGCATTGAGGTCGGGGCGGGGGTGGCATTGAATCCAGTGGAGAGCACATGGCGGCCGACGAGCGACAGCGGCGGCGAGAGCGGAGCAGTTGGATTTGGGGGAAGTGGCCGTGGGGCAGGACGAACCCCGTGGTTAAGTCGGAAATAGCAGTAGCACGTTCCAGAAAGCACGCTACTGCTACATTAGCTACAACGCGTTCTAGGATACGTGCTACTGCTACTCCTTTCTCTTTTTCCCCTTTTTCATTTATTTTTCTTCACATTTTTTTCTTTCACCTTCTTCTATTTCTTTCATTTTCAATTACCTTTCTATTTTCTTTCCATTTAACTTTATATCCTTTAGCAGTAGCGAGTTTAGAATAAAATGCGCTGCTACAAAGAAAGTAGCGGTAGCGCGGTTCGATATAGATGGCTACTACTATGTGTAGCCTATCCGTTAAGCCATGGGAATTTTAGTAGTAACATGTTTAGAATAAGGTGCGCTACTGCTAGAACTTTATCTAGCGCGGTTTGCATAGGCGCGCTACTGCTACTTAGCACCAGTGTGCTTTTTTGACCCACGCTACTGCTAAAGTTCTATGTATAAGGTTTTCCCTAGTAGTGTGAGTATGCACCGTTGCCAAAGTTCGTCGTGCCCAGACACCACGTGATGATCAGGTGTGATAAGCTCTACGTCCATCTACAACGGGTGCAAGCCAGTTTTGCACACGCAGAATACTCAGGTTAAACTTGACGAGCCTGGCATATGCAGATATGGCCTCGGAACACTGAGACCGAAAGGTCGAGCGTGAATCATATAGTAGATATGATCAACATAGTGATGTTCAGCATTGAAAACTACTCCATTTCACGTGATGATCGGTTGTGGTTTAGTTGATTTGGATCACATGATCACTTAGATGATTAGGGAGATGTCTATCTAAGTGGGAGTTCTTAAGTAATATGATTAATTGAACTTAAATTTATCATGAACTTAGTACCTGATAGTATTTTGCTTGTCTATGTTTGTTGTAGATAGATGACCCGTGCTGTTGTTCCATTGAATTTTAATGAGTTCCTTGAGAAAGCAAAGTTGAAAGATGATGGTAGCAATTACACGGAGGTCCGTAACTTGAGGATTATCCTCATTGTTGCACAAAAGAATTATGTCCTGGAAGCACCGCTGGGTGCCAGGCCTGCTGCAGATGCAACTGACGACATTAAGAATGTTTGGTAGAGCAAAGCTGATGACTACTCTATAGTTCGGTGTGCCATGCTTTACGGCTTAGAACCGGGACTTCAACGACGTTTTGAACATCATGGAGCATATGAGATGTTCCAGGAGTTGAAGTTAATATTTCAAGCAAATGCCCGGATTGAGAGATATGAAGTCTCCAATAAGTTCTATAGCTGCAAGATGGAGGAGAATAGTTCTGTCAGTGAACATATACTCAAAATGTCTGGATATAACAATCACTTGATTCAACTGGGAGTTAATCTTCCTGATGATAGTGTCATAGACAGAATTCTTCAATCACTGCCACCAAGCTACAAGAGCTTCGTGATGAACTATAATATGCAAGGGATAAACAAGACAATTTCCGAGCTCTTCGCAATGCTAAAGGCTGTGGAGGTAGAAATCAAGAATGAGCATCAAGTGTTGATGGTCAACAAGACCACCAGTTTCAAGAAAAAGGGTAAAGGGAAGAAGAAGGGGAACTTCAAGAAGAACGGCAAACAAGTTGCCGCTCAAGAGAAGAAACCCAAGTCTGGACCTAAGCCCAAGACTGAGTGCTTCTACTGCAAGCAGACTGGTTACTAGAAGCGGAACTGCCCCAAGTATTTGGCGGATAAGAACGGTGGCAAGGTGAACAAAGGTATATGTGTTATACATGTTATTGATGTGTACCTTACCAGAGCTCGCAGTAGCACCTGGGTATTTGATACTGGTTCTGTTGCTAAATATTTGCAAATTGAAACAGGGACTATGGATTAAGCGAACACTGGCTAAGGATGAGGTGACGATGCACGTGGGAAATGGTTCCAAAGTCGATGTGATCGCCGTCGGCACGCTACCTCCACATCTACCTTCGGGATTAGTTTTAGACCTAAATAATTGTTATTTGGTGCCAGTGTTGAGCATGAACATTATATCTGGATCTTGTTTGATGTGAGACGGTTATTCATTTAAATCTGAGAATAATGGTTGTTCTATTTATATGAGTAATATCTTTTATGGTCATGCATCCTTGAAGAGTGGTCTATTTTTGATGAATCTCGATAGTAGTGATACACATATTCATAATGTTGAAGCCAAAAGATGCAGAGTTGATAATGATAGTGCAACTTATTTGTGGCACTACCGTTTGGGTCATATTGGTGTAAAGCGCATGAAGAAACTCCATACTGATGGACTTTTGGAATCACTTGGTACTTGCGAACCATGCATCATGGGCAAGATGACTAAAACGCTGTTCTCCGGAACTATGGAGCGAGCAACTGATTTGCTGGAGATCATACATACTGATGTATGTGGTCCAATATTTTAAATAGCACGCTATTTCGCCGTTATAACGCGGTTATAGCATATTTGGAAGGGAGACGTTACGTTTTGGCAAAATCGGACGCTACGGTGCTAATCGCGTAATTAGCGCGCTACACACGCTATAACGTTGTAACGTTGTAACGTTACAACGTGCGGACCATGCAAAACTGAAATAAGCACAACCCAGCAGGCCCAGCAGGCCAAAACCAAACCACGACCACTAGCTTTCTCACTCCTTTTATCAGATTCTCCCACGAGACCTAACCGGCTAACCCTAGTTCTCACTTCTCATCCCTTTCTCACTCCTTTTTATGTGCTGGATTTGGCCCTTATGCATATATTGCTTGCTCCTATGAAAAATTCAGTTGCTTAAATACTTTATTTCTAGATATATTTGATTTTTTTTGCAAACGCTATTTTAAAATATAGCATGCTATTAGCGCGCTATAACTTGTGTAGCATTTAGAGAAGGGCCTCGCTATATTTTGTAGCGCGCTATTTAAAATATTGATGTGGTCCAATGAATGTTGAGGCTCACGGCTGGTATCGTTATTTTCTCACCTTCACAGATGATTTAAGCAGATATGGGTATATCTACTTAATGAAACATAAGTCTGAAACATTTGAAAAGTTCAAAGAATTTCAGAGTGAAGTTGAAAATCATCGTAACAAAAAAATAAAATTTCTATGATCTGATCGTGGAGGAGAATATTTGAGTTACGAGTTTGGTCTACATTTGAAACAATGCGGAATAGTTTCGCAACTCACGCCAACCGGAACACCACAGTGTAATGGTGTGTCCGAAAGTCGTAATCATACTTTACTAGATATGGTGCGATCTATGATGTCTCTTACTGATTTACCGCTATCATTTTGGGGTTATGCTTTAGAGACAGCTGCATTCACGTTAAATAGGGCACCATCAAAATCTGTTAAGACAACGCCTTATGAACTGTGGTTTGGCAAGAAACCAAAGTTGTCGTTTCTTAAAATCTAGGGCTGCGATGCTTATGTGAAAAAGTCTCAACCTGATAAACTCGAACCCAAATCGGATAAATGTGTCTTCATAGGATACCCAAAGAAAACTGTTGGGTGCACCTTCTATCACAGATCCGAAGGCAAGACATTCGTTGCCAAGAATGGATCCTTTCTAGAGAAGGAGTTTCTCTCGAAAGAAGTGAGTGGGAGGAAAGTAGAACTTGATGAGGTAACTGTACCTGCTCCCTTATTGGAAAATAGTTCATCACAGAAACCGGGTCATGTGACAACTACACCAATTAGTGAGGAAGCTAATGATATTGATCATGAAACTTCAGATTGAGTTACTACCGAACCTCGTAGGTCAACCAGAGTAAGATCCGCACCAGAGTGGTACGGTAATCCTATTCTGGAGGTCATGTTACTTGACCATGGCGAACCTACGAACTATGAGGAAGTGATGATAAGCCCAGATTCCGCAAAATGGCTTGAGGCCATGAAATCTGAGATGGGATCCATGTATGAGAACAAAGTATGTACTTTGGTTGACTTGCCCGATGATCGGCAAGCCATCGAGAATAAATGGATCTTCAAGAAGAAGACTGACGCTGATGATAATGTTACTGTCTACAAAGCTCGACTTGTTGCGAAAGGTTTTCGACAAGTTCAAGGGGTTGACTACAATGAGACTTTCTCACCTGTAGGGATGCTTAAGTCTGTCCGAATCATGTTAGCAATTGCCGCATTTTATGATTATGAAATTTGGCAAATGGATGTCAAAACTGCATTCCTGAATGGATTTCTGGAAGAAGAGTTGTATATGATGCAACCAGAAGGTTTGGTCGATCCAAAAGGTGCTAACAAAGTGTGCAAGCTCCAGGAATCCATTTATGGACTGGTGCAAGCCTCTCGGAGTTGGAATAAATGCTTTGACAGTGTGATCAAAGCATATGGTTTTATACAGACTTTTGGAGAAGCCTGTATTTACAAGAAAGTGAGTGGGAGCTCTGCAGCATTTCTATTATTATATGTGGACGACATATTGTTGATTAAAAATGATATAGAATTTCTGGATAGCATAAAAGGATACTTGAATAAAAGTTTTTCAATGAAAGACCTCGGTGAAGCTGCTTATATATTGGGCATCAAGATCTATAGAGATAGATCAAGACGCTTAATTGGACTTTCACAAAGTACATACCTTGATAAAGTTTTGAAAAAGTTCAAAATGGATCAAGCAAAGAAAGGGTTCTTGCCTGTAATACAAGGTGTGAAATTGAGTCAGACTCAATGCCCGACCACTGCAGAAGATAGAGAGAAAATGAAAGATGTTCCCTATGCTTCAGCCATAGGCTCTATTATGTATGCAATGCTGTGTACCAGACCTGATGTGTGCCTTGCTATTAGTTTAGCAGGGAGGTACCATAGTAGTCCAGGAGTGGATCACTGGACAGCGGTCAAGAACATCCTGAAATACCTGAAAAGGACTAAGGATATGTTTCTCGTTTATGGAGGTGACAAAGAGCTAGTCATAAATGGTTACGTCGATGCAAGCTTTGACACTGATCCGGACGATTCTAAATCGCCGGATACGTGTTTATATTGAACGGTGGAGCTGTCAGTTGGTGCAGTTCTAAACAGAGCGTCATGGCGGGATCTACATGTGAAGCGGAGTACATAGCTGCTTCAGAAGCAGCAAATGAAGGAGTCTGGATGAAGGAGTTCATATCCGATTTAGGTGTCATACCTAGTGCATCGGGTCCAATGAAAATCTTTTGTTACAATATTGGTGCAATTGCCTTGGCAAAGGAGTCCAGATTTCACAAGAGAACCAAACACATCAAGAGACGCTTCAATTCCATTCGGGACAAAGTCCAGGTGGGAGACATAGAGATTTGCAAGACATATACGGATCTGAATGTTGTAGACCCATTGACTAAGCCTCTTCCACGAGAAAAGCATGATCAACACCAAGGCTCCATGGGTGTTAGAATCATTACTGTGTAATCTAGATTATTGACTCTAGTGCAAGTGGGAGACTAAAGGAAATATGCCCTAGAGGCAATAATAAAGTTATTATTTATTTCCTTATTTCATGATAAATGTTTATTATTCATGCTAGAATTGTATTAACCAGAAACATAATACATGTGTGAATACATAGACAAACATAGTGTCACTAGTATGCCTCTACTTGACTAGCTCGTTAATCAATGATGATTAAGTTTCCTAACCATAGACATGAGTTGTCATTTGATTAACGGGATCACATCATTAGGAGAATGATGTGATTGACTTGACTCATTCCGTTAGCTTAGCACTTGATCATTTAGTATGTTGCTATTGCTTTCTTCATCACTTATGCATGTTCCTATGACTATGAGATTATGTAACTCCCGCTTACCGGAGGAACACTTTGTGTGCTACCAAACGTCACAACGTAACTGGGTGATTATGAAGGTGCTCTACAGGTGTCTCCAAAGGTACTTGTTGAGTTGACGTATTTCGAGATTAGGATTTGTCACTCCGATTGTCGGAGAGGTATCTCTGGGCCCTCTCGGTAATGCACATCACTATAAGCCTTGCAAGCAATGTAGCTAATGAGTTAGTTACGGGATGATGCATTACATAACGAGTAAAGAGACTTGCCGGTAATGAGATTGAACTAGGTATTGAGATACCGACGATCGAATCTCGGGCAAGTAACATACCGATGACAAAGGGAACAAAGTATGTTGTTATGCAGTTTGACCGAGAAAGATCTTCATAGAATATGTGGGAGCCAATATGAGCATACAGGTTCCGCTATTGGTTATTGACCGTAGACGTGTCTCGGTCATGTCTACATAGTTCTCGAACCCGTAGGGTCCACACGCTTAAAGTTCGATGACGGTTATATTATGAGTTTATGTGTTTTGATGTACCGAAGGTAGTTCGGAGTCCCGGATGTGATCACGGACATGACGAGGAGTCTCGAAATGGTCGAGACATAAAGATCAATATATTGAACGACTATATTTGGACACCGGAATGGTTCCGGGTGAGATTGGGACAATACCGGAGCACCGGGAGGTTATCGGAACCCCCGGGAGGTATATGGGCCTTAATGGGCTTTAGTGGAAAGGAGGGGAAAGGAGCAAGGGAGGCCCCCCCCCCAAGCCCAATCCGAATTGGGAGGGGGTCCCCCCCCCCTTTCCTTCCTCCCTCCTTCCTCTTCCTTCCCTCTCCCTCTCCAAATAGGAAAAGGAGGAGTCCTACTCCCGGTGGGAGTAGGACTCCCCCCCTTGGGCGCGCCTCCTCCTCCTGGCCGTCCCTCTCCTCCCCTCCTTTATATACGGAGGAGGGGGGCACCCCATAGACACAACAATTGATCCCTTGGATCTCTTAGCCGCGTGCGGTGCCCCTCTCCACCATAATCGACCTCGATAATATCGTAGCGGTGCTTAGGCGAAGCCCTGCTCGGTAGAACATCATCATCGTCACCATGCCGTCGTGCTGACAGAACTCTCCCTCAATGCTCGGCTGGATCAGAGTTCGAGGGACGTCATCGAGTTGAACGTGTGCAGAACTCGGAGGTGTCGTGCGTTCGGTACTTGATCGGTCGGATCGTGAAGACGTCCGACTACATCAACCACGTTGTGCTAACGCTACCGCTTTCGGTCTACGAGGGTACGTGGACACACTGTCCCCTCTCGTTGCTATGCATCACCATGATCTTGCGTGTGCGTAGGATTTTTTTTTAAATTACTATGTTCCCCAACACATGTTGTGCTGGTGATTTGCTTTCGTGTGTTCTACAAGATGCAATATGTTTAGATGGTTGGTCCATGTGATGTTCAAAACACGCCAACAACGCTTGACTAAAACTATAGTGGAAGAACATATGCTCCACTGTTTCTTCAATATGCTCCCCGCACAGGAGGCCATCCAGGTTTTCCCCAATGTTATAGTGTCTCTTTTTCAACATGTTTCTGATATTTAGGCGATCAGATAGTAGCAACCAGCTGAATACCTTGATCTTAGGAGTGCACTTTGATTTCCACAGAGCCAAATGCCGCATGCGCATTTCTCTTAAGTAGAAGTCATAGTACCGATATGTCCACGTGAGTATTCCAGCAGCACTGCCAGGTGTCGTGGTTTCCCGATATGTCCACGTTAATCACTTCAGCCTGACAAAAAAGTTAGGGTTTCTGCCTCCCGCTGTCGCCGCCGCAGGTCCGCCTCCCCTCCGGTGGCCCTAGGGCCATGGGGGCGCAGTGGATCTCGGCAAGGGCCGGCGGGAGGGCTCCGTTTTTAGTCGTTTCTTTCAGTTTTGCTAGGGTTTGTGTCCTGTTCAGGAAGACGAGACGGCGGCGGCTCCCTGAAGATGGAATAAAGGTCTCCCCGCCTAGTCCCCGTTCCAGCGGCGCGTCTAGCACCGTTGGTGGGCGTGTGGAGGTGTGTCTCCGGCGGATCTATCTTTGGTGGATTTGCTCGGATCTCGTCGTTGTTCGTCTACGTTCACGTGTCTTCGGATTGGATCTTTTTGATCTACGTTATTCTTCATCTGCGGCGGTTGCGGTTCTGGTGCGCTGGTCCTACGGGGCCTTAGCACGACGACTTCTCGACTGTCTACTACAACAAGTTGTGCCCGACTCCGGTGATGGAGGGGCGATGACGGCGGCACGCCTTCGGCTCGCTTCAGTGTTGGTAGTCGTCGCTAGGTGGTCTATGGATCTGGATGTAATTTTTATTATTTCTGGTATTCGTTGTACTGCCATGATTGAAGATGAATAGATCGGGAATTTTCTCGCCAAAAAAAATCACTTCAGCCTGAATTTGTCTCAACTCTGCATGGGCCTATACCGAGAATGGCAGGTGAAAGGTTGTGGACAGATCAGCTGTGGCTCGGAAATCACAAACAGGGACATCTTCAAATTTGGTACGAATACGCTCTCGGAAACTTCTCTTCATAAATTGCCTCATTCCAATCATCTTTTCAAAAGAGAGTGGAAGTACCCGAACCGATCCGCACATTGGTAATAACTACCATGATAAACCGGCATTAATTGAATCAGGTCTCTCCACCAGACGGAGCCGCAACGGCCGACCGCATGTGGCACAGAATTGGTGTAGTATGTATCCCAAATAACATTCACCCATGGTATATCGTGTCGGTTGTAGAACTTATGGAGAAACTTGAGCAGTAAAGCATCACTTTGGGCTCGTAGGTTTAGAACTCCAACCCCACCGCTCTTCTTCAGGCGGCACACCATATCGCAGGATCCTAAGGAGTTGCATCTGTCCCCATTTTCAGTCTTTTTGTTCCATAAAAAGTGTCGTCTTATCTTGTCCAGTTGAGCCAGGATTTTGGGGGGAATTCTAATGGTGCCCATGGGGTATATCACCAGAGACGTGATGATAGAGTTCAGCAATGCAAGTCTTCCATCATGAGAGATCAGTGACATGGTTGCCGTAATTTTTCTTTCTGCGTTTCATACAATAGGTGTCATGTCAGGAACAGATGGCCTGGTAGTGCCAAGAGGAAGCCCTAGGTATGTAAACGACATGCTAGCTTGGGTGCAACCGAAGAGGGTGTCTAGAGCATCATAAGTCTCCTGTTGAGTATTGATGGGCACAAGGACAACCAAAACTTAGCCTCCGAGCACATTGGAGCAACGGATTTCTCAGTCCCCATCGACGATCCACCAAGGGTCAACCACACATAATTGCCCCAAGCAGAGAAGCCCCCAAGACAGTTGTCGGCAGACAACACTTGAGTAGAGGGGTGAGGGAAGATGCAGCAATGCATAACACAGGATGAGCGATCTCCAAGGAATGGCACCAAGAGAACCTCAGCGTACGAACGCAGCCTAGAAGCAAGGTTGTCTAGCACGCCACAACCAACCCCACACCGAGTCGAGGACCAGAGGAAGGCGCTGATGAGGAGGGATTCGATGAAGGGCTAGGGCACTGACTGGCAAGATGGAAATCCTTGTAGCAGCACCAACACTTAAAGAGGTTCCTCGTAGTCCGCCGTAAAATGCGCTCAAACGAGCTAACCACCAGACGTAGATGTGATGGGACAACCCGCCTGCCCATAGCAGCATCAAGGCATCCCCTGCTCCCCCACACGTCAACCAAGTCTCCACAGTCTGTTGCAGCCAACGAATCCCCTACCCCTGTCTCCATTGCTTCATCCTGGAAAACCATCGAGCTAAGGCGAGGCCGCAGAGGGAAAGGCGAAGTAGCAATAACATCTTCATCTGGACTAACCCACTCACTAGAGGCACCCCGCGGAAGGTCGGCAGCGACCCAAGCAGCAAGGGGCGGCCAGCAACGCACATCCCCATGGCGGGCTCCCGGACCACCACAAATTTTACGCGAGACAGAGGGGCAAAGGCAGGTGAGGAAGCCGTGTGGAAGGACGGGGAGGGTGACGGCACAACATGACTTCCCTATACACATCCACAGAATCCTTGTGGCCCTTTACCTTAACCCGACCACCTCTGTCAGCGGTAGCCGAAGCATCTCCCCGGATGACAAGGCATGCTCCCGAACCACCACCAACGTAATTAAGGCGGTCCCTCAGAGCGTAGGGGGTTGAAGCAGCAACAGCTTATCGGATCAAAAGAGGAGAACGAGGCATTCTGTACAAATAGGAGCCAGGGCATCAGGTGCGCAATAGGTGCCACCAACCGATATTTCCGAATCTAGGCTCTTCGAGGATGAAGCATCAAGGGTCGGGTCCACATGGCAGCCCCCCCCCCTACGCTCATGAGACGTGATGATAGAGTTCAGCAATGCAAGTCTTCCATCATGAGAGATCAGTGATATGGTTGCCGTAATTTTTCTTTCTGCGTTGCATACAATAGGTGTCATGTCAGGAACAGATGGCCTGGTAGTGCCAAGAGGAAGCCCTAGGTATGTAAATGACATGCTAGCTTGGGTGCAACCGAAGAGGGTGTCTAGAGCATCATAAGTCTCCTGTTGAGTATTGATGGGCACAAGGACAACCAAAACTTAGCCTCCGAGCACATTGGAGCAACGGATTTCTCAGTCCCCATCGACGATCCACCAAGGGTCAACCACACATAATTGCCCCAAGCAGAGAAGCCCCCAAGACAGTTGTCGGCAGACAACACTTGAGTAGAGGGGTGAGGGAAGATGTAGCAATGCATAACACAGGATGAGCGATCTCCAAGGAATGGCACCAAGAGAACCTCAGCGTACGAACGCAGCCTAGAAGCAAGGTTGTCTAGCACGCCACAACCAACCCCACACCGAGTCGAGGACCAGACGAAGGCGCTGATGAGGAGGGATTCGATGAAGGGCTAGGGCACTGACTGGCAAGATGGAAATCCTTGTAGCAGCGCCAACACTTAAGAGGTTCCTCGTAGTCCGCCGTAAAATGCGCTCAAACGAGCTAACCACCAGACGTAGATGTGATGGGACAACCCGCCTC
Organism: Triticum dicoccoides; assembly: GCF_002162155.2. NCBI lineage: Eukaryota > Viridiplantae > Streptophyta > Magnoliopsida > Poales > Poaceae > Triticum > Triticum dicoccoides. The sequence continues at coordinate 784,963,976 of NC_041383.1, forward strand.
CCCATAGCAGCATCTAGGCATCCCCTGCTCCCCCACACGTCAACCCAGTCTCCACAGTCTGTTGCAGCCAACGAATCCCCTACCCGTGTCGCCATTGCTTCATCCTGGAAAACCATCGAGCTAAGGCGATGCCGCAGAGGGAAAGGCGAAGTAGCAATAACATCTTCATCTGGACTAACCCACTCACTAGAGGCACCCCGCGGAAGGTCGGCAGTGACCCAAGCAGCAAGGGGCGGCCAGCAACGCACATCGCCATGGCGGGCTCCCGGACCACCACAAATTTTACGCGAGACAGAGGGGCAAAGGCAGGTGAGGAAGCCGTGTGGAAGGACGGGGAGGGTGACGGCACAACATGACTTCCCTATACACATCCACAGAATCCTTGTGGCCCTTCACCTTAACCCGACCACCTCTGTCAGCGGTAGCTGAAGCATCTCCCCGGATGACAAGGCATGCTCCCGAACCACCACCAACGTAATTAAGGCGGTCCCTCAGAGCGTAGGGGGTTGAAGCAGCAACAGCTTATCGGAGCAAAAGAGGAGAACGAGGCATTCTGTACGAATAGGAGCCAGGGCATCAGGTGCGCAATAGGTGCCACCAACCGATATTTCCGAATCTAGGCGCTACGAGGACGAAGCATCAAGGGTCGGGTCCACATGGCAGCCCCCCCCTACGCTCATGAGACGTGATGATAGAGTTCAGCAATGCAAGTCTTCCATCATGAGAGATCAGTGACATGGTTGCCGTAATTTTTCTTTCTGCGTTGCATACAATAGGTGTCATGTCAGGAACAGATGGCCTGGTAGTGCCAAGAGGAAGCCCTAGGTATGTAAACGACATGCTAGCTTGGGTGCAACCGAAGAGGGTGTCTAGAGCATCATAAGTCTCCTGTTGAGTATTGATGGGCACAAGGACAACCAAAACTTAGCCTCCGAGCACATTGGAGCAACGGATTTCTCAGTCCCCATCGACGATCCACCAAGGGTCAACCACACATAATTGCCCCAAGCAGAGAAGCCCCCAAGACAGTTGTCGGCAGACAACACTTGAGTAGAGGGGTGAGGGAAGATGCAGCAATGCATAACACAGGATGAGCGATCTCCAAGGAATGGCACCAAGAGAACCTCAGCGTACGAACGCAGCCTAGAAGCAAGGTTGTCTAGCACGCCACAACCAACCCCACACCGAGTCGAGGACCAGACGAAGGCGCTGATGAGGAGGGATTCGATGAAGGGCTAGGGCACTGACTGGCAAGATGGAAATCCTTGTAGCAGCGCCAACACTTAAGAGGTTCCTCGTAGTCCGCCGTAAAATGCGCTCAAACGAGCTAACCACCAGACGTAGATGTGATGGGACAACCCGCCTGCCCATAGCAGCATCTAGGCATCCCCTGCTCCCCCACACGTCAACCCAGTCTCCACAGTCTGTTGCAGCCAATGAATCCCCTACCCCTGTCGCCATTGCTTCATCCTGGAAAACCATCGAGCTAAGGCGAGGCCGCAGAGGGAAAGGCGAAGTAGCAATAACATCTTCATCTGGACTAACCCACTCACTAGAGGCACCCCGCGGAAGGTCGGCAGCGACCCAAGCAGCAAGGGGCGGCCAGCAACGCACATCGCCATGGCGGGCTCCCGGACCACCACAAATTTTACGCGAGACAGAGGGGCAAAGGCAGGTGAGGAAGCCGTGTGGAAGGACGGGGAGGGTGACGGCACAACATGACTTCCCTATACACATCCACAGAATCCTTGTGGCCCTTCACCTTTACCCGACCACCTCTGTCAGCGGTAGCCGAAGCATCTCCCCGGATGACAAGGCATGTTCCGAACCACCACCAACGTAATTAAGGCGGTCCCTCAGAGCGTAGGGGGTTGAAGCAGCAACAGCTTATCGGAGCAAAAGAGGAGAACGAGGCATTCTGTACGAATAGGAGCCAGGGCATCAGGTGCGCAATAGGTGCCACCAACCGATATTTCCGAATCTAGGCGCTACGAGGACGAAGCATCAAGGGTCGGGTCCACATGGCAGCCCCCCCCCCCTACGCTCATGAGACGTGATGATAGAGTTCAGCAATGCAAGTCTTCCATCATGAGAGATCAGTGACATGGTTGCCGTAATTTTTCTTTCTGCGTTGCATACAATAGGTGTCATGTCAGGAACAGATGGCCTGGTAGTGCCAAGATGAAGCCCTAGGTATGTAAACGACATGCTAGCTTGGGTGAAACCGAAGAGGGTGTCTAGAGCATCATAAGTCTCCTGTTGAGTATTGATGGGCACAAGGACAACCAAAACTTAGCCTCCGAGCACATTGGAGCAACGGATTTCTCAGTCCCCATCGACGATCCACCAAGGGTCAACCACACATAATTGCCCCAAGCAGAGAGGCCCCCAATACAGTTGTCGGCAGACAACACTTGAGTAGAGGGGTGAGGGAAGATGTAGCAATGCATAACACAGGTTGAGCGATCTCCAAGGAATGGCACCAAGAGAACCTCAGCGTACGAACGCAGCCTAGAAGCAAGGTTGTCTAGCACGCCACAACCAACCCCACACCGAGTCGAGGACCAGACGAAGGCGCTGATGAGGAGGGATTCGATGAAGGGCTAGGGCACTGACTGGCAAGATGGAAATCCTTGTAGCAGCGCCAACACTTAAGAAGTTCCTCGTAGTCCGCCGTAAAATGCGCTCAAACGAGCTAACCACCAGACGTAGATGTGATGGGACAACCCGCCTGCCCATAGCAGCATCTAGGCATCCCCTGCTCCCCCACACGTCAACCCAGTCTCCACAGTCTGTTGCAGCCAACGAATCCCCTACCCCTGTCGCCATTGCTTCATCCTGGAAAACCATCGAGCTAAGGCGAGGCCTCAGAGGGAAAGGTGAAATAGCAATAACATCTTCATCTGGACTAACCCACTCACTAGAGGCACCCCGCGGAAGGTCGGCAGCGACCCAAGCAGCAAGGGGCGGCCAGCAACGCACATCGCCATGGCGGGCTCCCGGACCACCACAAATTTTACGCGAGACAGAGGGGCAAAGGCAGGTGAGGAAGCCGTGTGGAAGGACGGGGAGGGTGACGGCACAACATGACTTCCCTATACACATCCACAGAATCCTTGTGGCCCTTCACCTTAACCCGACCACCTCTGTCAGCGGTAGCCGAAGCATCTCCCCGGATGACAAGGCATGCTCCCGAACCACCACCAACGTAATTAAGGCGGTCCCTCAGAGCGTAGGGGGTTGAAGAAGCAACAGCTTATCGGAGCAAAAGAGGAGAACGAGGCATTCTGTACGAATAGGAGCCAGGGCATCAGGTGCGCAATAGGTGCCACCAACTGATATTTCCGAATCTAGGCGCTACGAGGACGAAGCATCAAGGGTCGGGTCCACATGGCAGCCCCCCCCCCTACGCTCATGAGACGTGATGATAGAGTTCAGCAATGCAAGTCTTCCATCATGAGAGATCAGTGACATGGTTGCCGTAATTTTTCTTTCTGTGTTGCATACAATAGGTGTCATGTCAGGAACAGATGGCCTGGTAGTGCCAAGAGGAAGCCCTAGGTATGTAAACGACATGCTAGCTTGGGTGCAACCGAAGAGGGTGTCTAGAGCATCATAAGTCTCCTGTTGAGTATTGATGGGCACAAGGACAGCCAAAACTTAGCCTCCGAGCACATTGGAGCAACGGATTTCTCAGTCCCCATCGACGATCCACCAAGGGTCAACCACACATAATTGCCCCAAGCAGAGAAGCCCCCAAGACAGTTGTCGGCAGACAACACTTGAGTAGAGGGGTGAGGGAAGATGCAGCAATGCATAACACAGGATGAGCGATCTCCAAGGAATGGCACCAAGAGAACCTCAGCGTACGAACGCAGCCTAGAAGCAAGGTTGTCTAGCACGCCACAACCAACCCCACACCGAGTCGAGGACCAGACGAAGGCGCTGATGAGGAGGGATTCGATGAAGGTCTAGGGCACTGACTGGCAAGATGGAAATCCTTGTAGCAGCGCCAACACTTAAGAGGTTCCTCGTAGTCCGCCGTAAAATGCGCTCAAACGAGCTAACCACCAGACGTAGATGTGATGGGACAACCCGCCTGCCCATAGCAGCATCTAGGCATCCCCTGCTCCCCCACACGTCAACCCAGTCTCCACAGTCTGTTGCAGCCAACGAATCCCCTACCCCTGTCGCCATTGCTTCATCCTGGAAAACCATCGAGCTAAGGCGAGGCCGCAGAGGGAAAGGCGAAGTAGCAATAACATCTTCATCTGGACTAACCCACTCACTAGAGGCACCCCGCGGAAGGTCGGCAGCGACCCAAGCAGCAAGGGGCGGCCAGCAACGCACATCGCCATGGCGGGCTCCCGGACCACCACAAATTTTATGCGAGACAGAGGGGCAAAGGCAGGTGAGGAAGCCGTGTGGAAGGACGGGGAGGGTGACGGCACAACATGACTTCCCTATACACATCCACAGAATCCTTGTGGCCCTTCACCTTAACCCGACCACCTCTGTCAGCGGTAGCCGAAGCATCTCCCCGGATGACAAGGCATGCTCCCGAACCACCACCAACGTAATTAAGGCGGTCCCTCAGAGCGTAGGGGGTTGAAGCAGCAACAGCTTATCGGAGCAAAAGAGGAGAACGAGGCATTCTGTACGAATAGGAGCCAGGGCATCAGGTGCGCAATAGGTGCCACCAACCGATATTTCCAAATCTAGGTGCTACGAGGACGAAGCATCAAGGGT
>NC_041383.1:784969109-784995604 GCF_002162155.2 Triticum dicoccoides
TATGGGCGCACTGGCACATGTCAGCAGTGCGAGCTCCGGCATGGGCCATCTCCATCCCGAACGCGCCGGTTAGGATCTAGAGAGCCGACAGTGTCTCGGCTGACCTCCCCTTCATTCGAGCTCCAAGAGAGCTGCTTCGATAACGGCCATCAAGGGGAGGGGGTGGGGCTTGCTGGCGGGTGACAGCGGCCACGCAGCCGGGCTATTTACCTGATAGAGGACGAGACGCGAGTTTTTTTCCTATCTCTTCATAGGGCCGACCAACTTTAGAGCACCATTTATCTGGAGTTTTCATGTTCGAAGTGATCTTCTCATGATCGTTTAACCATTAGTTTGATTGTTAATTTTCTCTTGCACGTCTCTTTACTCATGCGAATCTATATTCCATCCGAGCCTATACACGAGAAGAAAAGAAGCACCATCGCCCGGCCATCATTTAGGGCACCACTGATGGCGGCAACGCATGTGTGACCTCGCTACGATGGCACAGAACGTCTGCGGGGAGGCGTCAAGATCAGCTCGGTGCGGTAACGCCGCTAGCGGCAGCAGGCTGAAGTGCAATGATTTACGGCGTGAACTCGTCCTCTCAAACAAAGGCGGCCGCAACCCCGTCGGTGGAAGCCCTTGGTGCCATTACGCACGATAGCCGCCAATGCCGCTCACTGCTCTAGCCAGCGGGAACGATAGGGGTGCCGAGTGCGTGCTAGTCATGAGTTGCTGGGCACATCAGCCGTGGCGATTCTAGCACTAGTGCGAAGTGCTGAGTCGACTGTTGTGCATGGCATGGCGCCGTTAGAGACCCAACACGATGGCACGCAAGGATGCAGCGTGCAACAAGGCGTTGGGGTGGAATGACACTTGGAAGCAAGGCAGGTTGCTCAAGGACGACTGGACACAGTGTGCAACGCATCGACAAGGCTGCGGCTCAGGGTGGACACGGTCCGGGCCGGTCCGGTCCCGGTCCGAGCCGTCGTTTGGACCGGCCGCCGGCGGTCCGGACCGGACCGGACCAAGCAGCACGGCGGTCCTGATTTCAGGGACCGGACCGACGACGGCGAAGCCCGGGCCGGACCGAGCGGACCGGCCAACGATCACCGGCGGCGACTTGCACGGGTGCGACGGCGAAGTGTGCGACGTGCGCGGTGCTGTGGCAGTGTGGGTGACATGCGGGAGCGCCGGCGGCAAGGTGGGCGACGTGTGCGCTGGGCGGCGTGGCTATTATCCACGAACCTGCACATATTTGTTCATTAGCAGTTTTTCCTATTGCATGCAAGTAATGTAGCACATCTATCAGGCCATGATTTTCTGGGTGCGGGTCTTGCCGAGATAAGAGGAGCAAATCTGACGTGTAGTTATTCCTCAAATGGCACCAAGATTTTCAGATCAAGCCGTCTTTCTCTCGTATATTTTGTTTTCTGCTCGACCGAATAAAAGGAAACTGCATCTTGGGGTGATGGCCCGTGATTATAGAAAGTCCAAAAAGTACTTGCCTGATTTGGTGGATGCGAAAATCACGGCCGATCGAGTGTTTCTCCCAGATGTAGGCCTGCCTTAACTACGTGCGTCTTGTGCTGAAACGGCTGCCATGGCAGTGCTCTTCCAAGAACTGTATTTTCTGACGAAACTGAAGAAAGATGCATTGTCTGCCGAAACTGAATATAACAGCTTATGGCTACAACTGACGAAACTGTATTTTTTTAAAACTTCGACAGCCGTTGTAAACCGACATGGTCGACAGCAGTCAGACGAGCAGGACGGAGTCTACTACAGGCAGGTCAAGACGGCGACGGTCGACGTCGCAGGCAGCTGCAGCCCTCCCTACACTGCTCCTCCATGTCGCGCAGGTGAATTCCCACGCGAGAGTCGCCGCTGGGATCCTCGGTCCGCTCGGTCGGCTCGGTTAAAAACAGGACCGGACCGAAGCTTTGTCAGGCCTGATTCTTGAGCTCGGACCGAGTGATTATTTTACCGGGCCAGGACCGTTCGGTCCGGTCATTAGCGGGCCGCGAGCCGGGCCAAAAGCCCGCTCTCCACCTCCAGCCTGAGCTGGGGCACTGAAGTAGCCGTGGAGGTCGGTGTTGCGGCGGCACGAATGCCAAGTGTGGCGTTGGGGCTATAGGTTGTGTGAGCGGGGCTGCTAGACGATAAGACCGTGCTGCGGCCATTGGCTGCCATGACTGTGGAAATAACGTAGTTGGGTGAAATCGCAACTTTAGTTTAAGGGTAGCCTTCTATGGTGGTGACAAGTGGCGTACTACATGTACACTTATTATAACCTGGAAGTTGTATTTTTTTGTATATAAATTGTTTCGCCTTTCCCCTCGCGGGTCTCTCCGACGCGGGGCGGGGCGGCGCTGCGGGGTGCTCCCAGGCGGCGGCGGTGCTCTCCGGCGTGGTGGCGGGGGATCTTCTGGGCGGCGGCGCGGCGATGCGATCTGGCGGCGCCCGCTCGGCCCAGATCTGGGCCCTTCGGGCCCCATCTGGGTCTGGGCGGGCCGGCGGCGGGGAGGGTTGTCGGTGTGGCTTCTGGGAGGCAGGGGAGCGGCGATGGGCGGGTGGATGCTGGCGGCGCTGGTGCCGCCCTGCTGCAGCGTGGCCGGCGGGGCTTTACGGGCCCAATTCGGGCCTGGCCGGGCCAGGGGTGGCCTGGTATGCCCTGCTGCTGCGTCCGGACGGCGACCGCGACGGTGCCGGAGACTCGGGCCTCCCGCACGACTGCGGTGGAGGTAGTTCCCTCCCGCGTGGCTCTAGTGCTGCTGCTCCTGTCGCCTCGTGCGTCTCTCTCCATCCTCTTGGCCTCGTGGTGGTGATCTTGGTGAGGCGGCGTGGGTGGCGTCAAGACCGCGGTGGCGCATGCTGGTGGACGGCAAGGTGGCTGGTTGGCTTCGGCCTGGTTGGGCGGTGGGGCTTGGAGTGCGGGAGAAATCCCTTGCCGGCTCTCTTCCGGCTCCGATGCGGTGACACCTGCGGTTGCCACCATCCCTTCTTGGAGGGTGTCGGATGTATCCATCCCCCACTTCCTTTCGCGTGCCGAGGGAAACCCTAGGACACGTCCGGGCAGCAGCGTCGTCGACGTCGCATCCCTTGCTGGAGGTGCTGCTTGGTACGCTGCGGGTCGGGGCCTGGGTCTGTGGTGGGTCTATTTCGGAGGGCGCAGCGGTGGCGGGTCATTCGCGCTTTGTCGAGCTGCCGTCGTTGGCATTTCTTTCTTCTTCTTTGTTCTTTTTCTTTCATTTGGGCTTGTTGTGCTTCTCGCCCGAGCACTCCTCTGTATCGGTGTTGGTTGCTTTGTAATACAAAGCGGGGGAAACCCTTTTTCGGTAAATTGTTTCAAAACATTTTATTCCTTGAATTGTGCGTCCAAATCAAGAACTATTTTCACCATTGAGTTTCTTGTGTTCATATCCTCAAAATTAGATCCCATGAAAAGAGCTGTAAAAGATTGGAAAGTGAAAAAAAATCAGAAAAAATATAAAAACCGGGAAAAGGGAAAAAACAATACAGGAAACCAAAAAAGAATGGAACAAAGAACGATCCAATAATAACAGAGGTAGGAAAAAACCAAAATCGGGACAACACAAATGTGCTTTTTTACTTTTTAGCGGAAGCACACATGAGCTTTTCCCTTTTCAGAAATCACATGCATGCGAAAAGCACACTTGTTGTTCACCACGAAGCACACTTGTGATGATCACATTATGTGCTTCACGCAAGAATTCCAGAAAAAAATCGATGAAACCTAACAAAAGCTAAGCAAAATCCAAAAGATCGAAAAACACCCGAAAATGTGTGCACTTTTTTAAAAAATGTGCTGCGGCCGAAGCGCTGAGCACGCAATACGTGGCAGCCTTCAGAGGCAGTACATGGCATGTTGGGACGCTCCCCATGCTACCAGCTAAAGAAGTTGGAAGGGGTGGCGGGTCATTCGCGCTTTGTCGAGCTGTCGTCGTTGGCATTTCTTTCTTCTTCTTTGTTCTTTTTCTTTCATTTGGGCTTGTTGTGCTTCTCGCCCGAGCACTCCTCTGTATCGGTGTTGGTTGCTTTGTAATACAAAGCGGGGGGAAACCCTTTTTCGGTAAATTGTTTCAAAACATTTTATTCCTTGAATTGTGCGTCCAAATCAAGAACTATTTTCACCATTGAGTTTCTTGTGTTCATATCCTCAAAATTAGATCCCATGAAAAGAGCTGTAAAAGATTGGAAAGTGAAAAAAAATCAGAAAAAATATAAAAACCGGGAAAAGGGAAAAAACAATACAGGAAACCAAAAAAGAATGGAACAAAGAACGATCCAATAATAACAGAGGTAGGAAAAAACCAAAATCGGGACAACACAAATGTGCTTTTTTACTTTTTAGCGGAAGCACACATGAGCTTTTCCCTTTTCAGAAATCACATGCATGCGAAAAGCACACTTGTTGTTCACCACGAAGCACACTTGTGATGATCACATTATGTGCTTCACGCAAGAATTCCAGAAAAAAATCGATGAAACCTAACAAAAGCTAAGCAAAATCCAAAAGATCGAAAAACACCCGAAAATGTGTGCACTTTTTTAAAAAATGTGCTGCGGCCGAAGCGCTGAGCACGCAATACGTGGCAGCCTTCAGAGGCAGTACATGGCATGTTGGAAGGCTCCCCATGCTACCAGCTAAAGAAGTTGGAAGGGGTGGCGGGTCATTCGCGCTTTGTCGAGCTGCCGTCGTTGGCATTTCTTTCTTCTTCTTTGTTCTTTTTCTTTCATTTGGGCTTGTTGTGCTTCTCGCCCGAGCACTCCTCCGTATCGGTGTTGGTTGCTTTGTAATACAAAGCGGGGGGAAACCCTTTTTTGGTAAATTGTTTCAAAACATTTTATTCCTTGAATTGTGCGTCCAAATCAAGAACTATTTTCACCATTGAGTTTCTTGTGTTCATATCCTCAAAATTAGATCCCATGAAAAGAGCTGTAAAAGATTGGAAAGTGAAAAAAATCAGAAAAAATATAAAAACCGGGAAAAGGGAAAAAACAATACAGGAAACCAAAAAAGAATGGAACAAAGAACGATCCAATAATAACAGAGGTAGGAAAAAACCAAAATCGGGACAACACAAATGTGCTTTTTTACTTTTTAGCGGAAGCACACATGAGCTTTTCCCTTTTCAGAAATCACATGCATGCGAAAAGCACACTTGTTGTTCACCACGAAGCAAAAATCATGGCAGCCTTCAGAGGCAGTACATGGCATGTTGGGACGCTCCCCATGCTACCAGCTAAAGAAGTTGGAAGGGGTGGGGGGGGCTAGGAATCGAACCGATGACCTCCCACGTCAAACATCGTTCGTACAACCACTGAGCTACTGAGCAGGATCAGTTAACAAGTAACTCTTTCGTTCTTTATTCTTTCTTTCTCTGTTTTCTCTTTTTTCTTTGTCCTTTTTTCCATTTTCGTTTTCTGTTTTTCTATTTTTACTAATTCCAGGTTTCCTCCCTCATTGATTTTCATGCGTTTTATTTTCTTACATGCGTAAACTTTTTCCAAATCGATGATGCTTTTTTAGACTTTGAAGAAATTTTGTTTTCCAGATCAATGAACTTTTTTTAGTGAACTATTTTTAACAATTGATGATTTTTTTTCAAATTCGATGAACTTTTTCCAGTTTGATGATTTTTTTTTTCAAATTTGATGAACTTTCTTTAAATTTGAACTACTTTTTTTTAAAACTCAATGAACTTTTCCTGAAATTCGATGAACATATTTTCTAATTTGTGAACTTTTTTCCAAATCGATGAACGTTTTTCAAATTCTATGATCTTTTAAAAAAATTGGTGAACTTATTTATAGCTTCGGTGAACTTTTTTTCAAACCGATGAACTCTTTCAATTTCGCTGAACTTTTTTGATATTCGATGAACTTCTTTTTTCAAATTTTGTGATCTTTTAAAAAGTTGGTGAACTTATTTATAGCTTCGGTGAACTTTTTTGAAAACCAATGAACTTTTTCAAATTCGGTGAACTTTTTTCGAAAATCAACGTACTTCTTTTCAAATTCTATTAGGGTTTTTTTCTAAAATCGATGAACTTTTTCACATTTTGTGAACTTTTTTCAAAATTGGTGAATTGTTTTTCTAATAGATGAACTTTCCTTATCAAATTGGATGATCTTTTTCAAGAAACGATGAACTTTTCCAATTCGTGAACTTTTTTCAAAATTTGATAAACGTTTTTTCATATAAAACATAAAAAATGCAAGGTTTATTGCGTAATAAATAACGCGGCTTCAATAGTTCTTTAAGTGTTCGTGTTCGTTTTAGTCACAGCGATCTGCGGGCTGAAGTGGTTAGCTGAACCATCTTTCAAAGATATACCTGAGTTCGAGTCGTCATACATTTGTCGTTTCTAAAATTACAAATGTATGACGACAAATGGATCTACAGCAAAACGATAAATTACAAAAAAAAATCTGAAAAATATGTTTCTAAAATATTTGCACAATTCAAAAAACGTTCACAAATTGAAGAATTGATTGTGATTCCAAAAATTGCTCGTAAATTTGCAAAAACATTCATGAATCCGAAATTATTCACAAATTTGTGAAATATCCAAATTAATATGTAACTCTGGTCGAGCAGAGTTAGATTAGATAGGAGGGCCAAGAAATTTAAAGTCATGTTTTTTATATTGGTATAAATATTTTGTAACTCTATTTGACGCATTGACATGTCAATCAAATCCCACGTTACAACACCCTTACTTTCATGACTCTCCTTCATGTTACAATAGTATATGGTGGACTGATTTTTCCAAGTCTTCCATTGGGTACAATATAAGGATCACTATCTTCAACCCTTCTTTTTATAATGATCACTTCCTTAGTCATGGACTATGTATGATTTATTTACATTGTTTGTCTCTGCGATGTGCATTGCCCTAGCTATTGGATATAATCTTGTAGGCATGGGGAAACCAATACAAGGTAAATAAATTCCCTAGCTATTGGATATAATCTTTGCTATTCTATGAAAAAGAGTCTTTATTACATTGGAATACGGTTTTATCTTGTGGCGCATCATCATCTAGTAAAGAAAACATTGGAATACGGTTTTATCCACAAGCCAAAGCCAAGAGAATATACCACCCTCTGGCTACGTATAATCTTACAGAGATATTATTACATTATTGCAGGATAAAGCCTCCCATATAACTCATCAGTGTAGCGAGCGACCACTTGACGAATCATCAGACATCTCCTTCACCGGAAGGAATCTTGGCATAGGCGTCACAAGGCACCGCCTCCTTGCTCTCCATGGCTTCGTAGTAGAACACCGTGGCTGCCGCCAGATAGACCAGCTGCAGCGCAGCGAACACAAAAGCATACCCAGCGAGCACGCACAGCCCCGCCGCCATGCTCCTCCTCGAGTACACAAGAGCAGCCCGGTACACCGGAGCCACGACGGTGGGCAGGAGGTACGCCAGGACTACCAACAGGAGGCCCTCCTTCCTCCTCACCCGCGTCATGAGCCGCCACGCCTGCCTGAGCGCGCGCACGCCGCGGCGCTCCCCGTCGACCACCGACGCGGCGACGCTCACCAGCGCGAGGACGGCGAAGCATAGCTCGGCGAGGAGCGTGAGGAGGAAGACGAGGCCCTGAACAGAGAGAACACCCCAGCGGCGGCCAAGCATCATCACGGTGGTTGTACGCATGGCGACCAGCACGGCCGTCCACGCCAGGTCGAGCGCGGTGACCACGGCGAAGGTGATAGCAGGGCCCTTCAGGGTGTTCCCCTTGCAGATCACCTTGCGGACGAGCTCGGCGAGCGAGTGGCGGTCGCTGGAGTAGGTTGTGGAGGCCGCGAAGAAGGCGAGGACCTTCTTGACGAAGCCAAGCGCCAGCATGAGGATCACTTGGGCGATGGAGATGAGCATGATCTTTATGGCGCCCTCTTCGAGCTTGGCGCACTCCGCACAGGAGATGCCGGTGTTCCTCATCTCGATGAGATAGATGGACCTGGCCATGTCGTCTGCGAGAGGCTGGATGAACACGACATGGACTGAGCGGACAAGGAAGGTGGCGACGGCCAACACGAGGAACACGGGCGTGAAGAGCTTAGGGTTTCGCGTGGGGAGGGTCAGGGCTTCCTTTAGGAAAGTAAAGCATGAGCTTGGGGTTTTGGCAGCCATGGCCAGTTGTTGAAGCTTCTTCAAGGTGTGGGAAGAAAGGATTGTGAATCGACTAGATAATGCGGTGGAGGTTTATATAGTTGAGGGGAAACCGCTGACGTGTGCTCAGCAGTTAGTGGAGAAATTAGAAACCTAGGGCACGTTGTTGTACCCAATGGAAAACTTGGAAAAATCAGTCCACCATATACTATTGTAAGATGAAGTGTCATCAAAGTAATTAAGGGTGTTGTAATCTGGGATTTGATTAGTCCAACAACTCTAGAATTATGTTGAATATCTAAAAATTTGTCTTAGTGTTCCTAATTAAACATTTCATCCTTTAATAACACCGTAATGATTAAGATATACATCTTCAACCTTTTTTCTAATAAAGATTATTTCCTTAGTCATGAACCATGTATGATTTGTGTACATTATTTGTCTCTGCGACGTGCATTGCCCGCCTACCTTTGCTATTCTATGAAAAAGAGAGTCTTCTAGAAATTGGATATATGCTAGTAGTCATGGGGAAAGCGATACAAGGGATGACCTCTACGTTAGGCAAGAGGACTTCTAAGTCAATCAAGACCACTTCCACGACATGATCTATGTAGACTGCATCATTATCAGTAGTGGTGGAGATAAGAATTTGCCACGGCCTTTAAAAAAAGAATTTGCCACGGCCTTAAAAAAAAGAATTTGCCAAAGGTTGTGTTAAGAAAATGCGATATCACACGTGTAATACAAAGTTTATAGCAACATAATAACAATGTAAATAGCTTAATAAGGTGTCACAACATTGTAGTTCACTAAATATGGCAGATATGCACAAAAAAATACAATACAAATAGTTGGCAAGAGAAGTAGTCTTATATGAGTAAAAGATAACATGTGTAGAAAGTTATAACACTAGCTACTTATACACATTCACGTTGCCATGAAAGCATCAACTATACTTCTGAAAATAGAGCTCCCCCATTGAAAGTCACTAAGCAATGGCTCAATAGATCACCACCCGTACTATTTCTCAACTTATTATTCACTAGGCTCATTTCCTGGAACTCTTTCAAGGCTCTCAATGGACATCGTTAAGATCAATACCTATTTGATAAGTAAATACACGAAATCATAAAGCACACGATTTTGTGTCGACAAGCTTAATAGAGAGCTCACTAGAATTTTTAAGGAATTTGCACCTATAATCTTTTCTCATACCATCAACAGAGTTGGCAAGTTGGAATTCAAATCATACCAAATTAGTACTTGACATGTTCTTGAGATTTAATTCGGCAATTCTCATTCATTACCATCCGTGCATCACAAGAAGCAAATGAATCAAAGGATTCAAAGCTAACATGTAAATAAGAAACTCCGTATTGAACTCATTTAATCTATTGTTAAGATGTTGGATAATCTAATAACATCAAGATATACTTTTCCTCTAAAATGACCATCATTTGTCTGCATTGGATTAAACCAGTTTGATCTTCAACAAGATTTGTGTACATAAGAATAAGAAGCATCACACACTAGTTTTTTCTACTCGCGCTAGTTGTAACATATCATTTCTCATACTTATGAGTACTCAAAGTATTGTGGATACACGCTAATAATGTGAACCGTTGTTCTATAATTAGAACATCACAAGGTAACAATGGGTCTAGATAGCCAACTCTTGGTTTAATCCACGTCCACCTCCTATTTCACTCATTACAAGTGCTTCTAATTTTATTTTTTGAGATATCACACCTCGATGCATGTCATGATCCTTACAAGAAACTATCAAAATATTGAGCAAGAAAGAAACATGGTTACAGAAACTGCACACAAGCATCATTGCCCTTTGCCAAGTAATAAGAATCAATTGGAGTTGATGTGCAAAGCTATGGACGTAATAAGCAGAAGGAGATTGTTTGGTGATCAATGCTTTTTCAGTCTGTTAATCTCTCCTTTCTTTTTACAATCCCCATTTATCCTTATCCACGGATTTGGGTAAGAGTCAAACAGTAATTGGAGCCTTAGAGCATCTCTAAGATCCCTTATAATCGGTTACTAAAGAATAAATTCACGTTTTCTCCTCTAACATGCACCTAACCGATCACTTATAACGGGCTGAGGAGGATAATTTATCCTCATTGGCCTCCGCGACCCTAAATTATACTCACAGCCTACGCTTGGAGTAACAAAATGCCTCCATTCTCCCCCACCGCTCTGCCCCACTCGGCCACATCCACTCCGGCGTTGTCCTCCTTGCCTCAACCGGCTACCACACACCACTGTCGACACCCTGTAGCCCCGCGGACCTCCCGCTGTCCAATTCCGGCGAGATCCTGGTGATATTTTTTTCATTATTTATTTCATCTTTTCATCGCCTCCGGCCATGGCGGCGCTCGTCCTCGTCATCCCTAGCCTTGTGGCCCTCCTCCCCTCGCCCCCCACCGTCGACACCCGACTGCACCCACCAACTCCTGGTAGCAGCTCCGGAAAGTGATTGAACGTAGATACGGAGGAGCTCCACTCCATCGTGTCCAGACGACGTCGCGCACGCGCCGGAATGTGTTGCACTTTCAGCTTGCGCTTGCAGAGGACAGCACGGCCACCAGAGATCTGTTCTTGGATGATAGCGAGGTGGTACTATCCAGTCGCCAACGTTGGCGAAGAAGCTCGTCGTTTATGTAAACGGGAGCATTGGTGCAACCGGTCCCAGCACCATCGCGGTCACCCTGCTGCCGGTCGGTTCCGCAACACGAGGCCACATGATCAAGAGTCACCTTCTAGTTTGTATGTGTGTTGTGTGTGCTGCAAGTGTTCGACGAAATGCATGAGCCAAATATAAGCTATTGAGGGTTCAGTTTAGCGGTTCCGGTTTGGTTAGAAACCACACTTTTTTTTTGCTGGGTAGAAACCACACTTTTTCAGAGGAGCAAATATACTTCTCTAAAGGATAGAAGTCTGTTTGCTCCTCTAAATTATAGAGAATCTGTTAGAGATGCTCTTAAGTGGTACTGAAGTTGTATTTTTTTTTTTGCGGGGAGTACTGAAGTTGTATTGACAACATGAATGACAGGAACCGCTCACATATACTTCCCAATTGTCATCGTGGCATCTTTCTCTAACAGTGAGTACATCAACATGAATCATGCTACTACATACTTGTGAGATACATATGTTTGCTACTGTTTAGCAATGTCAAGAGTTTACGTACAATACTCCATACTTGATGTTGCTATGATCACAATTATATCTTATTTATAGATTAAAATAAACCCAACAGTGCTAACTATTCAGATAAAGGTAGACGACGAGTGTGAGGAGGAAGATGAGACCCTCGACAGAGAACACCCCAGAGCGGCGGCACGTCATGGCAAAAAGCATGGAACCCAGAAGTGCCATGCATGTGAACCGAAGCACGTCGGCAACGTCGATGGTGGTCGAAGGGCCCTTCAGACTGCTCCCCTTGATCACCTTGCGGATGATATCGGGTAGTGAGTAGCGACCGCCGAAGTAGCCCATGGAGCGCAAGAAGAATGTGAGGGCCTGCTTGGCGAAACCAAGCGTCAGCGTGACGAGCAGGAGGGCGATGTTGATGACGACGAACTTCATAACATCGTGTTTTATCTCATTCAGGAGCCTGACGTGCTCGGCAATAAAGGCGCCGGTGCTCCTGATCGCCATGAGGTGGTTGGGCCTGGCCATGTCGTCCGTGAGAGGCTGGATGGATATGGCAAGGACTAAAGGGACAACGAAGGCCGTGATGGCCAGGAGGAGGAGGTGCATGGTTGTGAAGAGTTTGTGATTTGGCCTAGGGAGGATCAGGGCTTTCTTCTTATAGGGAAGTAAAGTGTAAGTTTGTTTTGGCAGCCATGGATAGCTAGTTGAAGCTTGAAAGAGTGGGATGAAGAAAGGTTGTAGATTAGCTGGCTAATGTTGTGGTCGGGGGCAAATAGCTCCTGTGTGCTCAGCGGTCAAAGAAGACTTTGGCAAACTTTGAGAGTTTGAGAAAAAGGGGAAGTGATTGCCGTTCTAGACTCGCCGAGGGAGGACTTTGAAAACTTTGAGAGTTTGGAAAAAGAGTAAGGGCTTGCCGTCGTAGACTCGCTGAAGGAGGACTTGGAAGCACTGAAAAAAATAGCGCGCTATAGCGTCGCTAATAGCACGCTATAGCATATAGAGAATTGTCTCGCTAAATAAATCAATGTACAATGCCTCGCTAATAGCATGCTATAGCGCGCTATAGCACGCTAATAGCATATTTTCAAGGGTCACGCTATTTTCTGTAGCGCGCTATTTTTTTCATTGCTTGGAAGTCAGTCTAAGGTACAGTTATTGCAAACGATTAAGAAGTTTCTAGGTACTAACTGTGCGAGCACACACACAAAAATTGCACTTCTCTATCGTAATTAGAGATATATACTAGTTTCTCTTTTTTTATCAGAAATACTACTAGTGTTGAGAACAATGTTGATTCATTGGTAACTGATAAAAGATTGAAATAAATTATGAAGACAAATATAATTGCAAAAAAACGTTTGCTTTTCAAATTACGGAGGTAGTGGGTAGTATGATAACTAAGTTAGTATCATGGAATGTGTTGGAAATATTAGCACTTTTCCCATTAGACTAATCCACGAGTAAACAGTAAGCATGGCAAATACGGTATGCATCTCATACCGATTCCTAAACATACTAGCAGGTACAGAACATAGAAGCAAACCATCTATGTGCAGCACATATACGGCTAGCACAAGCACGAGTAAGTGAGGGATGAACAGATCATACCCTCCGGTTGGCCAGGCCAACGCGGCGGCAGCAGCAGCAGCCTCGGCTTCGTCCGTGGCCTTCTTCTTAGCGGCGGCATCGTCGGCCATGGTGTTGATGCAGGGGAAGTAGTGGAAGCAGAGGCTGACGGAGCTGGGGACGGATCGGGAGCAGTCGCGCCGAGACGCTCCCCAAAAACCTTATTGCCGTTCTCCCGAGCAGGATCTCAAACGGCGGGGTTCCGGAGGCACCTTCTCTCCTGATCAACCGTGCATGCGGTCGTCGGGATGGGATCGCCGGAAGCAGTACAGAGTAAGGAATAGTAGATGACGGCTAGGTTACGAGAGAGGGAGTGAGTGAACCGAATGAGCTCACTCCACTGGGCAGAGCCTTCTTATATAGGCCGTCGGGCAGGAAGTCGTGGGCCTGGGCGGAGGCCCACGACCGAGTCTACGCACTCCCCGACAAGGGAGCCTCCCGGCAAGCGAGTCGGAGAAGGGTCGCACTCCCGGCAAGGGAGTCGACGAATCCCGGCAAGGCAAGTCAACCCACAGTCCAACGTCTCGTACAGTGGCCCACCTGTTAGCGACTCGTTAATTAATCCCTGAAATAAGCTCCGGCTCGGCTCATTCCCGCAACCACCCCGCGCGCGCGCGTCATGACGAGGCGAGGCGGGCGGCGGAGGAGGAGTGCACGTGTACCACTCGTCTTACCAAGCTCCCAATGGCAAGTGGTAGAGCAGCCCTTATAAAGGGGTCTCAACTCTCCTCAACTAGCAAGGTGGGACTAAACTTCCCACCACCTGCCATCTCATACATGGGCCTCAAGATTAACCAGGGATTAGTGTCTTATATGGGCCTAAGCCCATCCATAATCCATCAATCCCCCACCAGATCTCGAGGCACATAAGTTTGTCAACTGTTCCAAACAATGTTTGATATATTAGAAATTTCAGTGGAGACTGTTAAGTTGAACTTACACCTAGAGCAACAGGATTAGACTTCTTCACAACTGAACAATGGACTATGCCTTGAATTATCAGTTTGGCGTGTAGAAGTTTCGCCTATTGTTAGCTGATACGTGGTTGCCGAAGGCTAAACCCCACGGGTGGAGCTTATTAGTCATACTCCATACCTTCTCATGAGCTTCCTAGAGATCACCCAATCTCATATACTGTGACCAGCAGTCGGGCTCACATAGGTGTGTTGCTCCAAAGAATGCTCTGTAGGTTAGCATCTTGCTTACACAACCTTTGGAACACATTAAGACAAAAGGCAGCCTGCCTTACAGAACTGAGAGTATTATTGCATCTCCAACGGAGTGGGATAATTAAGGATACTCTCCTCACTTGACCGCTGGATTGTTTTCCAAGTCCTAATTGACGGGATCTCCGATCACATAGGTTGGGTTGCCCCCATGGCAACTTACGTGGGTATCATACCCATCTCCCTTGATGCATTTTCTATCACAATCCGTGATAGCCCTTTGGTAAAAGGGTCTGCCAGATTCTTAGCCGTCTCGATATAATCTAACGCTATCACTCCGGAGTTTCTTGATTTTCTGACAGATTTCAATCTTCGCCTTATGTGCTTTGTGGATTTCATGTTGTCCTTTGAACTCTTAGCCCTGGCAATCATCGTTTGATTGTCGCAGTTCATAAGGACAGCCGGCACTGGTTTGTCAACCACCGGCAAATCCATCAAAAGCTCTCGAAGCCATTCTACTTTGACGCATGATGTATCTATTGTTGTGAGTTATGCTTCCATAGTCGATCTAGTTAAGATCGTCTGCTTGCAAGACTTCCAGGAAACAGCACCACCACCAACTATGAAGACATGTCCACTTGTGGCTTTCATCTCATCAGCATCAGATATCCAATTTGAATCACTATACCCCTCAAGTACCGTCGGGTACCCAGGATAGTGAATTCCATAGTTCATAGTACCTTACAGGTAACGCATCACTCGCTCAACAGCATGCTAATGCACATCTCCCGGATTGGAAACAAACCGGCTCAATTTGCACACAGCAAATGAGATGTCAGGACGAGTAGCACATGCTAGGTACATCAGTGAACCAACCATTTGAGAATATCTCAATTGATCTACAGTCGTGCCTTCGAACTTTCGAATCCGCACGGTAGGATCATATGGTGTTGCAGAAGGTTTGCAACCCGGATATCCAAAACGGCTCAAGATCTTCTCAACGTAGTGGGATCGCAACAACTCAAGATCTTCTCAACGTAGTGGGATTGCAAAAGTGTAATCCCCCCCTCAGAATTTCTTAGTAGCTTGATGTTCAAGATAACATCAGCCACTCCCAGGTCTTTCATCTGAAAGTTGTGAGATAGAAAAGCCTTGACCTCCTCAATGACTTTGAGGTGGGTCCCAAATATCAGTATGTCATCGACTTACAGACAGAGCATAACTCCTTCGCCCCCACCATAGTGATAGTATACACATTTGTCAGCTTCATTAACAACAAAGCCAGCAGATGTCAGAGTAGTATTGAACTTCTCATGACATTGCTTAGGCGCTTGTTTCAGGCCATACAAGGATTTCACCAGCTTGCACACCTTTCTTTCCTGACCATTTACTACAAAGCCATCTGGCTGTTGCATGTAAATTTCCTCGTCTAGCTCTCCGTTAAGGAAGCCATCTTAACGTCCATCTGGTGAATGAGGAGACCATGCGAGGCAGCCAAAGCGAGTAACACTCGAATGGTTGTCAGTCTAGCCACATGTGAGTAAGTGTCGAAGAAATCCTCTTCTTCTTTCTGGGTATAACCCTTGGCCACAAGCCTAGCCTTGTACTTCTCAACAGTACCATCGGGCCTAAGATTCTTCTTGAACACCCACTTACATCCCAATGGTTTACAACCATAAGGATGATCAGTGATCTCCCATGTCCCGCTAGCCAAGATGGAATCCATCTCGCTACGGACCGCATCCTTCCAGTAGTCAGCATTCAGAGATGCATAAGCTTCTGAAATGGAACTGGGAGTGTCATCATCCATGAGGTACACGAGGAAATCATCACCAAAAGACTTTGCAGTCCTCTGTCTCTTGCTCCTAACAGGAGCTTCCTCGTCATCCTCCATGGAACTCTCATCACTTTTATGTTCATAATATTCCATCGGAATGGTAGGTTCAGGAGTATCACCAGATTCCAGTCTAGAAGTGCTTTGCATACCTATCATGGGGAAAATATCCTCAAAGAATGTAGCATCCCTAGACTCCATGATCGTACCGGCCTTCACGCCGTGTACATCAGATTTCACTACTAGAAATCTATAGCCAACGCTATGCTTGGCATAGCCAAGAAAAACGCAATCCATAGTCTTTGGTCCCAACTTGCGCTTTTTGGTTATCGGCACGTTGACTTTAGCCAAACAGCCCCAAGTGCGCAAGTAAGAGAGTGTAGTTCTTTTCTTTTCCCATTGCTCATAGGGAGTAGTTTCATTATCCTTTGTGGGAACTTTATTCAGGACATGACATGATGTCAATACAGCCTTCCCCCACCATTCCTTGGATAAACCCGATGTATCTAACATGGCGTTAACCAAATCAGTTAGAGTAAGGTTTTTTCGTTCGGCAACCCCGTTTGACCGAGGTGAGTAGGCATGCGTCCTCTCATGAATAATACCATGTTCCGCACAGAATAAATCAAACTCATTAGAAAAGTACTCTCCACCACGATCAGACCGGACTCGTTTTATTTTCTTCTCAAGTTGGTTCTCAACTTCAGCCTTATAGACTTTAAAGTAGCACTACAAAAAAAAGGCACATCCGTGACATTTTGGGCCGAACGAAAAAAATTATGTCATACTTATGACACTTCTATGACGATAATTGTGACAAAACCCGGTATCATCATAGATGTGGTGGGATCCTACTTCTATGACAAAAAATCATGACAGAAAATGGGCTTTTCGTCCTAGGCGGGCCAGAGACGCAACTGCATGACATTCTTTGGGCCGCCCATGATGGAAAAAACCGTGGTAGAAGCGAGGGCGAGGAAAATTTCGGTGAGTTTCCGGTTACTGTGGGTGGTCGGGGGCCGAGCGATATGCGTTTCTCTCGTACACGTACGCACGTGTGTGCGAGGCGTTTGCTCTAACTGAACCCGAGAGTGGTGTTGGGCTCTAACTGAACCCGAGCAATTGCACTGCAGGCTACACGTTACTGAACCTGAGTGATCCAGCGATTCCTTCGCTACTCTGCTAACTGAAGCCGATCGATGCTACCTCTGGATGAACAGTGAGCGTTGCATGGGGGGTTTGGATGAGCAGTGAGCGTTGCAGGGGGGTTTGGATGAATAGTGAGTGGTGGGGGTGGATGAACAGGACCTCGTGGCGTTGCCTCTGGATGAACAGGACCCCGATCGATCGATCCGGTTGGGGCTGGATGAACAGGACCCTCTGGAGGGCTAGATGAATAGGACGACCCTGTGGAGGGGTGGATGAACAGTAGACGGTGGAGGGGTGGATGAACAGTAGCCCGTGGAGGGGTGGTTGAATAGGAGACCGTGGAGAGGGATGGTTGAACAGTAGCCGGTGGAGTAGCGCAAGGTGGAGGCTGGATGAACAGGAGCCCATGGATGAACAGTCACAAGTGGAGGCTGGAGGAGGTCGACGGTGGATGAACAGTAGCCCGTGGAGGCTGGAGGAGGTCGACGGTGGAGATGAACAGTATCCGGTGGAGTCCCGTTTTGCGGTACGCCAGACCCCTCCCGATGAACAGGACCCCCTTTCGACCGTAGCGCTCCAACACAAGTCCGTTTCGTCCGTTTTACGGTACGCCACACCCCTCCCGATCAACAGGACCCCCGTTTCGACCGTAGGAGATCCGTTTCCTCCGTTTTGCAGTACGCCAGACCCCTCCCGATGAACAGGATCCCGTTTCGAATGTGGTCGGTCGAACACAAGGCCGTTTCCTCCATTCTGCGGTACGCCAGGCCTCATTTCCATCAACTGTTCTGTCCAAGCCGGTTGGCTCCCACGCGTTCTGTTGCCTCCCGATGAACACTACGCATTCCGTTGCCTCCCCATGAACACGACGCATTCCGTTGCCTCCCCATGAACATGACGCATTCCGTTGCCTTCCCATGAACACGACGCATTCCGTTGCCTCCCCATGAACACGACGACGACGCGGTTTCTCCGTTCTGACACAGCCATGTACACGAGCCCTGGCCGTACGTATGCGCGAGTAGGCGTTCGAGACCCCGCCTGTATGTACACATACATGGCCGTATTTTCTTTCTTGCACACTGGCCGCTGTACGTACGTGTACATGCTACGTGCGCGCCTCTACTACGACACGTGCGCGCCTCTACATCCAGCAGTATGTACGTACACGTTCGCGACCAGAATGACAACGCTACGTACTCTTCGACCAGGTCAGTCCCGACTGTCAGGCACTTCCTTGCATGCGAAGATGTAGCCGGTGGGTCCCAACAGTCAGGGGGGCGAATCGTTTTTTTTGCCTAAACGCACTTACTTGCATGCGAAGGTGTAGCTGGTGGGTCCCAGCAGTCGGAGGGGAAACATTTTTTTCACGAAATACAATGGCCCGTCCGGTGGGTCCCGGCTGTCAAGTGGAGGAATCACTATTTTCCGTGTAATAAGGAGGCACTTCCTTGCTGCGGCCATGGACCCAGCTGTCAGCCTCTCCACGTACAGTCCACGTTCGATGGAAGTCGTTCCTTGACCACGTTGACCACGCCGTGCCGAGAGGACCACAACAATGGACGACGGCGAGGCCTAGGAAGGCAATGACGTGGAGCCGGGGAAGACGCGGCAGTGGAAGCCCGCGTGGAGAGGAGTACGAGGGTTCACTAGTTCGGCTGTTGTGTGAGGCTGCCGTCGCCGCAAAATAACAGGGGGTGTGGGTGAGTAGAGGAATGGCTTGGCACCGGTGGGAGTAGTAGGGGGCGGTGAGGCCTCCGCGGAATCATAGCCGACCACGGGAGGCAGGAGCACGCGGCATGACCGACGCTGGTTTGGGCGGCTGGAGCAAGAAGACCAGAGGTTGAAGAAGCACTACGGCCGTTGGGTGGACATCGTACGATCACTGGAGCTAGAATCGTCCATATTGACTAAGTTGACAAAGCCCTCCGTCCCCATCAACTTAGTTGGCCCACAAGTCATCCTCCCACTATGGTGGGTCCTAGCTAGGAGGGGGGTATTCATTTTTTTGTGCGTAATAAGGAGGCACTTCCTTGCGTGCGAATATATAGCTGGTGGGTCCGACCTGTCAGCGGGGGGAATGTTTTTTTCGCGAAATACAAAGGCCCTTCCGGTGGGTCCCAGCTGTCAGGTGGAGGAATCATTATTTTGCGTGTAATAAGGAGGCATTTCCTTGTGTGCGGCTGTGGACCCAGCTGTCAACCTCTCCACGTATAGTCCACGTTCGATGAATGTCATTCGTTGACCGTGTTGACCACGTCGCGCCGAGAGCACCATGGCGGTGGACGACGGCGAGGCCTAGGAAGGGAATGACTCGGAGCCAGGGAAGACTCGACAATGGTTGCCCATGCTGTGGGGAGTACGAGGGTTTACTGGTCCGGCTGCCGTCGCCGGAAAATAACAGGAGGTGTGGGTGAGTAGAGGAATGGCATGGCCAGCAATGAAGTAGGGTGGGGCGGTGCAGCCTGTGCGAAAGCACAGCCGGCCACGGGAGGCTGGAGCAGGCAGTCCCACCGGCGCTGGTTTGGGCGGCTAGAGCAAGAATATCAGATATTGAAGAAGCAGCACGGCCGTTGGATTAACATCCAACAGTCACTACTGCTAGAATCGTTTGTGGACTAAGTTGACAAAGCCAAAGTACACGTCAACCTAGTAGACCCACAAGTCAGCCTCCAAATCTGTCCCAAACAGCATACAACCCGAAATTTCTAGCGATACAAATTAATTTTAAATCTAAATATACCTTAATTTAAATTCAATGAAATTTTAGCCGCACAAAAACAATGAAATTTAAAATATAAAAATTCGAAAGAAAATAGTATTTTGGAACTAATTGCCTATTTGCTGTATTTTTTCATTTTACAGCCCATTTTTATTACTTATAGCCCATTTCTTATTACTTATAGCCCATTTTCTGGGCAAAATGCGTTCCTCCTCGTCTTGAAAGATTTCCAGCCCAGCAGGGCGTAGAAAAGCAAGTAGGCTTACGTTGGTTATTCTGCAAAAAACAAAATAGTTGGCTAGCCATTTTTAGAAAGGAAAAAAACTGGGTTGGTCATGTGCTAAACATATGAAATAAAAGCCTGAGCTAGACGGGTCACGGGTCCAGCAGAACCCAGTTGATACCCTTCTCCGTCCCGAAAAAACAAGATTACTGCATGCCCTGTTGGGTCCCTACTGTCATCCTCACCATGTACAATCATCTCCTTATTCCTCTCGGTTGTTGACCATGTTGACAACACCGGAGGGCGGCGCCGCGGCGAGTGAACTAAGGCGGAGGACGATGGTGAGGCCTCGGACGGGAACGAACAAGAGACGGGGAAGATGCGCAAAGTTTTAGGGTGCGATGTGGCCATGATGCATGCGCGGCAGCACAGCCAGCCGTGGGAGGCGGGAGCAGGCGGTCCTGCCGGCGCTGGTTTGGCTTTGGCGGCTTGAGGAAGAAGAGACTGAAGAAACACGACAAACGTTGAATGTCAATCCAACGGTCAATGTTCGCACAATCGTTTGTTGACTAAGCCGACACCAATTAGCATACTTTTTTATATATAGGAAGAAAAGAAAATTTGGCCTTGTTGGCCTGATAACATTCCCGAAACTGCGACCGTTCGATCTTGTGTCGCAATAACTGCGAGGAAAATGCGTTCGTCTGCCGTCCTCCTCCCAGGGAATGTTCGCCACATAAGTGACTAGCACCCTTGGTTTCCAACCGAGAGGTCTTGGTTCGAGTCCCGGGAACTCTCAATTTTGTCCTCCTTCCTTCCTCGCAAAAAAAGGGAAAGAAAATCAAAGACTTGGGAAGGCGTACAGAACAAGCTAGTGTACCAGTAAAGAGACGTTGCCGAGTTTTAGAAAAAAAGAGACGTACTCCTAGTTCGAATCCAAACCTAGACTATGACTATATATGATGCTATGCTACTCTGCAAGTAATGAAACTGACATATCCAACGTTCGCTTCTCCTCTTCTCTACTTACTCTGCCTAGCATCAGAAGCTCTGGCCGCAGCAACCATGTCCACTGGCTACTCGTCCACCTGCTCTTCACCTGGCAACAACCAGATATGCGCCAAGTCGCCACCCGTACCATCGCCTGTGGGTGTCATCACACCCCCGCCGGCACGCGCACCGCAGCCGATTGCTCATTGCAACCCGCTGCCGTTGGTATGGTGCCACTGCTGCAAATCACGCAGAGTCATCCGTCGCGTCTCAACCACAATCCTCAACCCTGGCCGAGTCTTCTAATGCCCGAATCATGGGGTAATAATATGTTTAAGTGTTGTTCTGCTGCTTTTAGTTGCTGATTTTTTTAATAGTTTGGTTGATGATCTTCCAATTTGATTCGTGCAGAAAAGGGAAGATTCGTGTGATTTGTATTTCTGGGAAGTTGCTGATGTGAGGGAATGCAACTATGCTGATTATTTGGTTAGCCGAGGAATCCCAATACCAGCAGGTTGGGGTGTTGGACAAGTAACTGAAGGAATGGCAGAAGAGGAAGATGCAGAGTAGAAGGATAAAGATGCAGTTCTTTTGATCATGGCCAATCAACAGCTGCTGAACGGCCTTGACAGCAATGAGGAGATGAAAGAGCTTGTGAAGATAATGGGAAAAATTGATGTGCTCTGTAGGATGATTGTCTCTTTATTTGCAGTGTATGTAGCACTCGTGATGTATTCAGTGGCTATGACATGAGCACTTTGCTGAAACTAGTAATGAATGAAACCTGTGTAGCAGGCTGGGCGTAGTGTGGTGAACATCTAATGATTTCTATTAACGGAAGTCAGGGGGTATCCGCTTTTGCTCATAAATAAATAAATCGCAGAGGCCTTGTCGGGTCAGCTTTGTTCTCGTTCGTTGACGTCGAGCAAATTGCAGTCCAACCGCAAACTATGTCATCAAATTCAAGTTTCACAGCCAAATATGAGTACAACTAAACAACAATGTCATCATGTTTTAGTTGTCATACAATCACCAAACACAAATCAGCATACGTAACAAGTGACGTTCTCACAACAAAATACTAAACAACATGTTCATCAGGTTTCAGTTGTCATAGCAAACACAATTTCACATAGTAGATAAAAAATGTCTTCTGACAGGAAAATACGACAAAATCAATGTAATCATCATCCACAGCAGCAGCATCAACATCTTCGCGATGTGCATCAGTCTGAATCATAATTCCCCATGGTGTCATCTTCTTCTTCGTCCTCAACGTCCTCGAACGTTGGCTTCTTCTTGATAAACTCTTGTATGTCCACAGCACGACAGGCAATCTTTTCGCCGGCGTCATTGACGTGATGGTTCTCAAAGATATTAGGAATGTCTGTGTTATCTTCTACATCAGGAGCAGTGTAAGCATCATCTTGTTGTGCAACTTCATTAAACAAATTCCTCTGCTCAAACCTTTTCAATACTCTCCAGTCATCGCTACGTGCAAATGTGTCTTCCAAGAAAAATATATGTGTTGCTTGATTTGCCAAAATAAAAGGCTCGTTGGTCTGGTACGCCGCCTTGACATTGATGGATTTGAAATAATCATCAGCTCTGGGTTTTGCGATCCTGGAAAACAGGTTATACCAATGACAACACAACAGAACCACACACCGATGATCCTCGAAACTGGAGATATACTGCAACTGAACAATGTCTGTTATGTTAACATACATTTCAGTTGTCTCTTTGTCATACGTATCCGTGCTCATGATGGCACTGTTTTGTGTCTTCCCGCCTTCGTCTTGTGCAAGGGTGTTGTAGCACACATCTCCAACAACGCATGATTCATAATGTCTTACCCGAGTATCAGGACCCATTGCTAGTGAGTAAAGGGCATCATCAACTGCCTGCCCATCCCCCCGCATCTTCTTAACCTATGGTTAGAAAATAGACAAGCTAATCATCTTATGTACTCAATATATTAAAAAAACTGATAGTGCAATTCAAAAGCTTAGATGGCTCTTAAACCATTTCGCAAATCCTGCCATAACCAGTTTGTCAATGTTTCTTGGATTTTGGGCGGTAACTCCTTTTTGTAGATGATGCACAACATAGTGATCGCATCAAACATCTAAATATATAAGAATGTGCTGCAAGTTTAGTAGATTACGATGTATAAGCTGCAGTACTGCACTTACTTGATATAAGGTAGTATGTCAGGACAGTTATTCAACACATACCAAACCATTTTGTCCAAATCTTTAGGTTTGTCCTCTTGTCGACTCTTACCTATAACTCGAACAGAATAATCGAAAACATTGAGCGCAGGATTGTCTTCACCCACCTCTTTGCTAAGTTGATCAGTTGTTTCAATGTATTTTTAGCAGAATGTCAACGCTTCTGTAGCAATGTAGGCCTCTGCAATGGAACCCTCGGGTCTAGCTATGTTCCTAACATAGCCCTTGAAAGTGCCTAGCCTCCTTTCAATAGGGTACATCCAGCCATACTGTACTGGACCTCTAAGTAGTTCCTCATCAGGTAGATGAACAACCAAATGCACCATCACATCAAAGAAGGCTAGAGGATATATCTTCTCAAGGTCGCATAGGATAGTTGGTATCTTGTCTCTAAGACGCTCCAAAGCATCTATCCTGATATTTCTAGTACAAAGTTCCCTGAAGAATTGTCCCAACTCTGCAACTACCCTGTATAAGTCAGGGCGGCCCAATCCTCTAAGGATAACAGGTAAAACCGTTTGAAGTAGGACGTGGTAGTCATGAGTTTTCAACCCTTGTACCTTGTTTCCATCTGCACTGACTCTCCTTTCAGGGTTGGAAGCAAATCCATGTGGGAATCTCACACGTGACAGGACCTCGCAGAATTCTTTTCTTTTTACCTTGTCCAAGACGTCCACAGCTGGTGCCATATCCTGTGGTTTACCTTCATCTTGCACCTGCAAATCCTGTCTGATACCCAGGTGTGTCAAATCAATCCTAGATTTTAAAGTATTTTCGTCTTGCCTTCAATATTAAGAAGTGTGCCGATAATGATGTCACATATATTTTTCTCGATGTGCATCACATCAAGATTATGGCGCAGATCCAAATCTTTCCAATACTCCAAGTCCCACAAAGTGGACCTGCGGGTAAACAATAATCTCTTTTCTGCCCTGCCACGCTTCCTTTTCCCGCTACCATTACCAGGATGGTTTCCTGGTGTAATATGCCTGACCTTCTCTAATTCCACTTGCAACTCATCGGCGGTGAGCCTCTTTGGCGCATCACGGTTTTCATGCTTTGCATTGAACACATGTCTTCGGTATTTTCTAGGATGCGGCTTGTCCTTGGCAAGGAAACGACGGTGTCCAATGTAACAGATCTTTCTAAGTATTGCATATGACAGCGGATTCCTCTCACAGCGAACACATGCATTGTAACCATGCGTCGTTCACCCTGACATAGTGCCCAAAGCCGGATAATCATGGATGCACCAAATTATAATAGCACACAGAAAGAAATCAGCTGGTGGGCTGCTATATAGGTCTCAAGTGAGAACACCCCTCCATAGATGTTGAAGTTCCTCCACAAGAGGCTCCATGAACAAATCAAAATCCTTTCCAGGACTTTTTGTACCTGGGATGAGCAAGGCCATCATGTAGTTTGATTCTTTGGTGTAGACATTTGGAGGCATGTTGTAAGGGATAACAAGCACTGGCCACATGCTATATGTGGCGCTCTGGTGGCCAAATGGGTTAAATCCATCTGAAGCTAAGCCAAGTCTAATGTTTCTTGGGTCAGCAGCAAACTTTTTGTGTTTATGATTGAATCTTTTCCACTCACTACCATGAGATGGATGGCTCATTACCTTCCGATCTCTGTACTCCTGGTTCCTAGAATGCCACACTACATCCTCTCTTGTTTTAGCATCATGAAACAACCTCTGCAATCTTGGTATAATTGGAAAATGTCTCAGAACATTATGAGGAATCCTCTTCACAGCATCACTATCTTTCCATCTTGATGATTTGCATTTCAGGCATTCACTTAAGTTGGCATAATCCTTCCGGAACATAACACAATTATTCTTACAAACATGGATCATATCATATCCAATTCCAACTACACGAAGGAAATTCTTCATTTTACTGTAGGTGTGTGACAGCTCAGACGCATCTGGGAAAGATTTGCGGAAAGCAGCCAACATTGCATCGAATGATTTGTTGGTCATCTGCTCAGATGTCTTCACCTGAAGAAAGGTGACCATAGCTGAGAATACTGATAGCTTATTTCCTGAGATGACAACCACGTTGCATTGTTCCAACATGCGGGCCCACCGTTTTTCTTCTGCAGGTGAAAGTTCACGGAATGCACGAGCATTTCGTAGCATTGTTTCAATGTTGGTCAAACTCACTAGCTCCGCCACCACGACCTCCTCCTCCTCTTCCACCTGAGCATCAGGCAGATCAAGATGGTGATCTACTGCTTCCACGTAGTCAATAATATTGACGTTCATAGTTTCACCATGATGAACCCACCTAGTATATGTGACAGACATCCCATACAAGTGTAGATGATTTTTCCACAGTTGACTGGGGTCTTTTAACTGAATTCATACAACTGCTACACGGGCAGAGCACATCTGATTTCGGACCACCATACTCAGCTCTGATAAAGTTCATGAAGTTTTCAACCCCCTCGACATATGCAGCGGAGAATCTTCGAGCAGAAGTTATCCAAGTCCTGTCCATCTATTAGACATACAAATTAGTTCTTCTACTAGATATTACAGGAAAAACATATATGCTTTTTTATGAAGTCCAAAAAAATACCTAGGCCGATGTCTAAAGCTATGGCAAGATATTTGGACGAGCAGATCTAAGTAACGAAATGTATGTAAAGATAATTCAGCAAACAGATTTGAGTGCTAAATTATGGCAGACTGTTTCAGTAGTCAATGAGGCCAAGCGCACAGCCATCGAACTATCGAAGTCCATCGCAGCAACAAAGATCGAGTATAAAACGGTGTAGAGCTATTTCACCTAACAGATTGGCTACTAGACCATGGCAATCTACGTCACAATAAATATATGGTAGGATATTTTAGCAACTCATTGGCCTTGGAATGCCATCTCAGCTAAGCAGATTGAGTGTAGAACAGGGCAAGGAAGCTTCTTAAGCAGAGCATATTGACTGTAAACTACTTCGGCAAACAGTGAGATTAACAGCGTCTATCAGCTAACATTCAGCGCCACACCAACATGAACGGGGCCTCAGTCTAGAATGCCCGTACCATGGTAGAAGCTGACCACCATGTGTCTCCACAAGAACGTCGCCAGCGGTGGCGGCGCTGACCGCCGTGAGCCTCCACAAGAACATAGCCAGCAGTGGCGGCGCGGCTAGAGGACGGCAGTCTACAAGAGCGTACTGTGGGAGCGAGAGGATCACTGTGCGTCCCCTCGACGAACTGCAGCACTGACGTATCG
>NC_041383.1:784995679-785028517 GCF_002162155.2 Triticum dicoccoides
ATATTATTGGCTAGTTGGCCGAAGGGCGGTTGAATCGGATTTGGGGGGAAATTTTGGGTAGGGGGTGGGGGGAGGATTTTCACGCGGTGGGCGAGGGGAGTTTGGCGCATGGTCGGTTTCTCCAAGTGCAGTCCCACGTTTTAGTGAAGAGGCAAGCTGAAGCGCATTCTGTTTGCGTGAGCCATGTGCAGGACCGAACGTGTGTGGGGTGCAATGCGACCGCTACAGGAGTTCTGTGAGTGTACCGCCTTTTTTCCTTTTAAACTAGGTGCTTCGCCCCCTCAAAAAAAACTTGTTGCTTCGCGTGATCCATCAATACTACTACTAGTAATCCGGTAATCCCGACTAAAACGGCGCGGCCAGGTCTTTTCCCGCGCAATATGCTGGGTGGTTGGCTTAGTTGGGTTTTTTAGGACGAGTAATACTACACCTATGTAATCCCAGTTGCGTAATTAACGTAATGTGAAATGTGTGAGCTATTGACTGTAGATTGGGGGAGGGAGGGGCCCACCACCATGAAAATCAGGGGAGGAGAGGGAGAGGCAATGTATGTTAACCCTTTCGTAGGTTCCCGTAGATGTAGAAAGATGTGAAATGCGTGAATGTGTAGTGGACGTGCTATTGGAGTGCCTAGGATAAATTGTGTATGTATAGACCCTATGTGTTTATTTTACTTCGCATGTTAGAATTGTCTCGGTTCAATAAAAAGCAGAGTTGGTGATGATGGTGTGCCTGTCATCCTGCAATATAGGCCGTCTGATCTATATCTAACGGATAGGAAGGAAACTATGACAATTTACCCGCACTCCTCGTTCATCCTTTTCTCCCACAAGATCTTGATCTTCCGTGCAACGCACGGGCATCTTGCTAGTACTCCTACAATATACTATATTATTGTGAAAGTTCATATACACCGGCCGAGATTAATGCAAACACGACAGATTTTCATTACATTTCGAACTTTTACAGGATGGAAAAATAAAAGAACCCTGACCCTAAACCTATTCTACGGTGGCGATCGACGTCCTCCATCTGCGATCTCTATGTACGGGGGTGGGGTTCAAGACCCGTCAAGTGAAGGTGCGGTCTCCGGTGAGGAAGAGTAGAACACAGGACATGGACCGGCCAGTTGGCACACCAGGCCCTGCCGCCTCCCATGCCCTACTCATCCTCGGAGGAGTCCCGACCTCGGCGGTGCCGGACGTTGGATAGCGCAAGTAGGACGCGTGGCTGACGGTACTCCCGTCGTCGGCCGCCAGCGTGGCCACCGCTTGTGCGATCGCGTCTGCGTCTGGCTACGCCGCTATTGCGTCGCGAGAGGTGACTTGAGCGAGGGCGGTGACCTCGAGCTTAATCCCCGAAGACAAGCTCTCCCGCAGAGCGTTCGCACTTGCGGTCATGGCGGATGTGGTGCCAGGTAGGAGGACGATGCGCTATGGTGTGGAGGTTAGCTGGGCGTTGCCGATTTAAGTAGTGCATTCCAGTGAGGCCAAGCGTCCGGGTGCATCATTAAGTCGCCGGAGTTGGTTCCTCGGGCACCGAGACTCTTAACGATGACATACAAATGGACGGCATGAATGCGGGTAGTTGGCGCCGGCTGGGAACGCACCGTGCGACGGCCCGAGGGACGAGAGTTTTGGTGTGCCAGGGTAGTCAGCTGCGGTCGTGGCAACGTTGGAGATGCCCTTTGCTCACATGCGATCCCCGCATGTCATTGAAAAAGCAAGAAGACCTGGCATGGTCTTAGGTCCTGAGGATGCAGTTGGCCGCGCTACACCACTCCACGGACGCGTCGCGGCGCCCCGTGCATCCTCGACGAGTCGGGTGTTGGGGTGTGTTTGGATTGTGGCCAAAGTGCACCTTACAATATTTTTGGTCATGACCCAAAGATTGATCTTAATTTGTTTGGATGGTTGCCATTTTTTTGGCATGCCAATGAACTCAAGCAAACTCTAGTTCATTTTTCTTGCCAATGTCGGCCAAATCATGGGCAACCAATACCTCAACCAAAATTTTGGCTATCCAATGCTTTGATGGGGCAACCTTGGGCACAAACCAAACATAATGTTGGTCGTGCCACAACACTAACGCCACCCTCGGTACACTGAAACCGACCGTGTCTAGCGACGATATAAGCGTGTCGCTCACCACGGCGCCGTGTCCAGAGGCGGTGCTGGAGCTACGCCACGTTGTTGGACCCAACGACCCACATGAACGGTTGTCGGTTGGCGAGGAGGTCGTGGGCCAGCTCCTCCATTGGACTAGTCTACGCTACGTCGTCCTGACGGGTGTGCCCCACATGTCGGTTTCCCTGTTTTCCCGGCCATATTCGAGCGTCAGTGCTCCGCATTGCGTATTAGTCCTTTAACTATGTAGGCCAAGCGAGACAACTTATTGTTTATTTGAGCCGTTCAAATATAATCATGTGGTGTTTGCTTATTTCTCATTCCTCTCCAACCCTCTTCTCCGTCGATCATGTCGCCCTCTGGTCGAGTCCATCCTCCCGCATGCCTCATTTGAACATTTCGCAGAGTATCATTCACATGTACCCACCCTAGTCCTCTTTCAATCGATCTCCGGACTCCGAGATGAAATCGAGAGAGAATGAGTGGGGGCACGTGATACCTAAGGCAGATTCAAAATTTTGAAGCGGTGATCATAGCATCTGCCAAGGGTATTCAATGTTCGTTTCGTTTTTGAACGTACAATATACTCCCTCCTATCCTTTCTAGTTCACATATAAGTTTTATGTGTAGTCAAAGTATCTCTACTTTGATCAAAAAAGTATCAACATTCAACAATGCCCAATCAATATTGTTAGATTCGTACGTACTCCTAGATTTGTAGTCGAGGTGGTTTCCAATTTGTTTTCAACCACGTGAATGTGCTTGTTCTCGCGCATGCTCTTCCTACTAGGATTTCGCCACGTATAGCCAGTCCAATAGTAACTTTTTTAAGATCCATGTCCAATAGTACACGTGGAGTACTGACAACATCTGTACTAGAGTATGCAGTGCTCATAGTTGTACTCCCTCCTTCCATTTATATAGGGCCTATGTGGAGGAGAGAGATGTGAAAAAGTAAGGGGAGTGAGCTCTCATGCAAGAGACTAGCTATATACGCATTCCTAGTTAAATACAATAAATATGAAGAAAGAGATAGAGAGGAGATGGAAAAAAGTACTAATACAATAGCCAACCTTATTTTTTTGCGGGAAATAGCCAACCTTATAGCCCACACTACCGTATGAGTGCATATAATAGATAATGTCTATAGATGACATGGCAGTCCCTCATAGCCATCGACTGGCTATATTATTAACCATGCTCTAATGCGTTTTTAAAACCGCATTTGACTATTGACAAGATTAATAGTACATGAGATGTATAATGTGAAAATTATATCATTGGAAACTCCTTTCACATACGAATTTGACCGTATGCTTTGTGTAAGTTGCATGTCATATATTATTACTCTAACATTTGGTCAAAGTTAGCCTGGAAAAATGCATTAGGCCATGTATAGTAAATGGAAGGAGGGAGTAGTAGTGGAAGTGGATCCTCTAACGTAGGTATCCCTGCATTACCCTCCCTTACTGGCGAACCCCATGCTTGCTAGGCCCCGCATGTCAGTTACTCAATGGGTTCGGCCACGTCAGGGGATCCTCATCCGTAGTATACCACCTCTGTTTTTATTTACTCCGCATAAAACAGAGGGAGTGGTAGTATAATAAATGACGCGGGCAGGGGAGGGGGAGGTGTGGCACCCCGGCTCAGAGCAACCGGTTTACCTTGCATTGCCAACCCAGAGACCTTGTCTTCTGGCAACACACAATAACTTGGTACAGAAAAACAACCGCTTTATTCATGCTAGCGGAGCATAGTTTATATTACAATAGTTAGCGAGGCCATCGGCACACACGATGCGTCTGAACAATATGTACATTATTTATTGAACATAAAGGGGGCCTCGATCATGACAATTATGCGGCAGCGGAACAACGTCGTAGCGGAACTCCATAGCACAGGGACACCGATGTGGACACGATCTAGACTCGGATAGCACTCCTTTCCAACGAGACTTTCCTGAAATCTGGCATGACACGCTAGGTCAATACATTGAATGTACTTGCAAGCTCACAACAAGCATAAACATAATGACAAACAATATCAAGATATTTAACCATTTAACATCAATGGAACAATATATCCAACATGCTGTGAATATGCTCAACTAATACTCATCCCCTGGACTGGCTTACCGAACCTGGTCATCCCCAGACCACCAACATGCAGATCTCAAAATCAAACCCGTGATCCTTACGGCGATCACAACCCGACAACAAACCCGTGATCCTTACGGTGATCAAAACCCGACCAACTCGTGGCCCGTGATCCTTACAGCGATCACAACCCGACCAACTCGTGGCCCGTGATCCTTATGGCGATCACAACCCGACCAACTCGTGGCCCGTGATCCTTACGGCGATCACAACCCGACCAACTCATGGACCGTGATCCTTACGGTGATCACAACCCGACGACCTCGTGGCCCAACTCAGCACGATAGCCTTACTGCCATCCTCAGTACAAACTTAGTGTGCAAATTTATTAAGTGTTGACCCATGGTGTGCCCTACTTTCAAGCGTGTCCGTAACCGTGGTCTCGGCTATCGATAGATTTATACACTCTGCAGAGGTTAGTACACTGTACCCACACTACGGAACCCATGGCCTCACACTCCCATTTGGGTGGACCAACGGCATTCCGACGAAACCATTTCATTGTCATGACACTCTCCCGGCCACTCCGACTCAGTCCTCATCGGGCTAGCCCTGGGTGGCCCTGTGTCTACCTCTAGACACCTCGACCACCGTCGTGGTCCGATCCACTCTGGGACCCGGTACCAAAACTTAACTTAACAACAGGCTCACAAGGTTATGTCTACTTACCGGGCTAGGGTACAGCACACCCATAACCTTCCCTAGATGGAGGCACCGACCAGAGGTATGACAATGAAACGCATTAAGGCCGTCCCATACCGGCAAATGTGGTTGCACTGGGAAAGACTCGTTTCAGCGGCACCATGACCCGGTCAACAACATATTCAAGTTGAGTTATTTATTAGATTCAACTTAAAGTGAAACAACCGGTGTCACAATGCCATGCTATGCACCACTAACACATGCATCACATAACCATGAAAATAACTAAATCAACCACGCTCCCACGGAGCCATCATCAACTCACGATACTTCCCTTGTTAAGATCAAACCTTACTTAAACCAGAATTATTTCTAGCAAGATCATCCTATTTCATCATGCAAAATAATAATTAAACTAATTATTAAACTCCATAACCATATCATTTATTCTTTACTCATCACTAAGCTCTTCTTAGCTTATCAACAAGATTTACTTCAAACTTTCTGTAAATCAAGCATTTTAACATAAAAAGCATTTAACAAAATATAATTATCATATAAGTAATTTAAATGCATGAATAATCATGAGTTCAAGTATGAAAATCATAAATATTGAAGTGGCACTATGAAAATGTTGCTGTAGCTTGCCTTAGTGCTAATGAGGTTCACAAAGCTCCTGGTGATCCTCAAGACAAGCTTGCTCTTCTGAAAATAATTAATACCACAAAAAGAAAACATCAAGAAACCTTCTGAAAATTACCAGAAAATCTAGACAGCAAGGAAAAATCCCATCTTTTGGGTGTTGTTAGATTTTTGGTCAAAGAACACAATGCAAAAAGAATCAATGCATTTGGACTTATAGATAAAAAGTTGTGGTTGTTTGAAGGTTCCTGGATTTTAAATGAATTTGAAATAAATATTAAACACACAGGGGGGTGACGTCAATGGCGTAAACACCCGGGGCGCCACCACTCATACTGCTTCGCACACGTAATGAGTGGCTGACTAGCAGGCCCCGCTAGTCAGGCCAGAGGGAGGGGAGAGGGAAACAGTGGGAGGCGGCGCTTCGCCAGAGCACACGCCGGTGATGAGGCTTCTTGGAGTCAAACGAGAGGGGGGATCGACGGAGGAGAAGTTTGCGCACCTGCCCGTACCCGTAGCGTAGCTAGAGGTGACTAGACGGCATCGGAATCGTCCTCTCCAGCAGAGGCAGAGGGCGGAGGTTGCCGAAGACGAAGACGACGACGGCTTGGGGCGGCTCCAGGGGCTCCAGCGGGGTGGGTTGGCCTCACCGATGAGTGGCGGAGGCCCTGGCAAGGTCGCCATGGCTTGGGAGGGGTCGGAGCTGCGGGGACGATCCAAAGGGGATCGCCGGCGAGCTCGTCTTCGGGACGGCAGCCTGCGGCCTGCCCGACAGGGCTGCGGCCTCTACTGGCTCGTGGTGGATGTGGGAGTGGCTACGGGTGCTCCAAGAGGCTATGGGTGGCGGCTTTATATAGACGGGCGGCGAGGAGGGCTTGGGCTCCGCTGGAGGACACCTCTCAACGGCGCTCGGCGATGAACGACACCAGAGAGAGAGAACGAACACGACGGAGGTCATGCAGGAACTGTGCGCGGGTGCGGACGAGCACATGAGAGAGGGGGAACGCGACGAGCACAGTGCGCCGCGCACTATGCCGTTGGCCGAACCGTGCACGTGCTCGCTGTGGCGAGCTCCGGCATCGGCGAGCGCCAGGGGGAGTTAAGAGGGTGGAGACAAGGCTGGTGACAAGGCGTGGCATGCTTTGGCCGGCAGGGCAGCGAGCATGCTCTGAATAGAGCGTCTGGCGGTGAGGGAGTCCTGGATAACGGGGTATCCGGACAGCCGGACTATATTCATCGTTCGGACTATAGAAGCGTCAAGATACAAGACTCAAGACTTCGGCTCGTGTCCGGATGGGACTCTCCTTTGCGTGGAAGAGAAGCTTGGCGATCCAGATATTATGTTTCCTTCCTTGTAACCGATTCCATGTAAACCCTAGCTCTCCGGTGTCTATATAAACCGGAGAGCATGGTCCTTAGAAGCCCGATCACAATTACAATCATACCATCATAGGCTAGCTCTTAGGGTTTAGCCACTATGATCTCGTGGTAGATCTACTCTTGTATTCCACATATCTTCAATATTAATCAAGCAGGAAGTAGGGTTTTACCTCCATCGAGAGGGCCCGAACCTAGGTAAACATTGTGTCCCTTGCTTCTTGTTACCATCAACCTAAGACTCACAGATCGGGAGCCCCTACCCGAGATCCGCCGGTTTTGACACTGACATTGGTGCTTTCATTGAGAGTTCCTCTGTGTCGTCACTTCAAGGCTTGATGGCGTCTTCAATCGTCAACAACACGGTCCAGGGTGAGACTGGACAGATCTTCGTGTTCGGCGGCTTTGCAATGCGGGCCAATTCGCTTGGCAAGTTGGAGCAGATCGACAGCTTCACCCCTGGCCACCAGATCAGGTTCGGAAACTTGAACTACACTGCAGATATCCGCGGAGACTTGATCTTCGACGGGTTCGAGCCTGCGCCAGGAGCGCCGGATAGCCACGACGAGCACGGCCTAGACCTGCTGTCAGACAGTGCCCGGGACATCATCCCCGAAGCAGCCCCGGATCTAAATCCAGGGCAGGCTGCGTTGCCTATGGACGGAGGGCTGGACCCCGCCCCGTAGGCCACACACTTATCGGAGGTGGAGCCGAACACGGGTCTCACCTCTGTGGAGGCCTGTAACCCTGGCCCCCAGGACTCATATCCGGCTGTTGGCCCTGGCCCGCACACTCTCGAGCCAGTCGAGCCAGGTTGGGCTCCGGTGATGGAGTTTACCGCTGCGGACATCTTTCAGCACTCGCCTTTTGGCGACATGCTGAACTCATTAAAGTCTCTCTCTCTGTCAGGAGGCTTTGGGCCGAACTATGTCCGGCTTGAGTGGGAAGCAGGCGACGAAGGAATTCGCTTCCCACCCACCACCCACTTTGTCGCCACGATCGATGATTTAACCGACGTGCTCGACTTTGACTTTGAAGACATAGACGGTATGGACGACGATGCAGGAGACATACAGGAGTCACCGCTCACAGGGCGGTGGACAGCCACCTCTTCATATGATATATATATGGTGGACACCCCGAAAGAAACCAATGGCGATGATGCAATGGAGGGTAACCCCTCCAATAAGAAAGCAAAGCATGGGCGTCGCCAGCGCCGGTCCAAGCCCCGCCAAGGAAATACCGACACCGGAGACGATAATAATCCGGACGGTGCCGATGATGAATACAACCCTGAACAGCCCGCCTTCGAGCATGCCGAACAGGAAGACGGGCATGACAACCCAGATGAACAGGCGACGGATAGGTATCCGGAGGAGGACAACTACATGCCCCTCTCCGAAGACGAGATTAGCCTCGGCGACGACGAGTTCGGCGTACCCGAAGACCCCACAAAGAAGGAGAAGCAGCAGCAGCAGCAGCAGCAGCTCCAACCTGATCAAGATCTGCTCACAGAAATATGGACAGAAGTCCTGGCAGCCAAGGAATACGGACTCGAGCGCCCCCACGGCTGACCGACCGCCTTGAGGTCGGGACAAAATGACATATCAGCCGAAATACCAGCCTGTACCCCCGTGCCGGTTTACTACGGCCCGGGGCAATACTCAGGACCTGCGTGATAAACTGGATAACGCCGCAGGACAATCAAGATCGATCTACGGATCACGGGGGCGCGCCGAAGCACATGACGATGACCATCATACCGGATACACTAACATCAAATCCGGTCGAGCCGAATACAACCAGTCAGACACAGCCGGACTGCGCCGTGACATAGCCTGACATAGAGGCGCTGCACACCCCCTATGCTTCACTGATGAAGTGATGGATCATGAACTCCCAGAAGGGTTTAAACCCGTAAACATCGAATCATACGATGGCACCACAAACCCCGCGGTATGGATCGAGGATTTCCTTCTCCACATTCACATGGCACGAGGAGATGATCTACATGCCATCAAGTATCTTCCCCTTAAGCTCAAAGGACCTGCCCGGCAGTGGCTAAATAGCCTGCCTGCAAATTCCATTGGCAGCTGGGAAAATCTGGAAGACGCATTTCTTGAGAACTTCCAGGGCACATATGTGCGACCTTCGGATGCCGATGACTTGAGCCACATTACTCAACAGCCCAGAGAATCAGCCAGGAAATTCTGGACTCGGTTCCTAACTAATAAGAACCAAATAGTCGACTGTCCGGACGCTGAAGCCCTGGTGGCTTTCAAGCATAATATCCGTGACGAGTGGCTCGCCAGACACCTCGGCCAAGAGAAACCCAAGTCCATGGTAGTTCTTACGACAATAATGACCCGCTTTTGCGTGGGCGAGGACAGCTGGTTGGCTCGCAATAGCACTATGCCACATTCTGGAACTTCAGATGTCCGGGACAATAATGGCAAGCCACGGCGCAACAGACACAAGCGACAAAACAACGGCGACAACACCAAGGATACGGCGGTCAATGCCGGATTCAGCGGATCCAAATCCGGTCAGTGAAAGAAGCCATTCAAGCGTAACAATCAAGGACCGTCTAGTCTGGACCGTATACTGGAGTGCTCGTGCCAAATTCATGGCACCCCGGACAAGCCAGTTAACCACACCAACAGAGACTTTTGGGTATTTAAATAGGCCGGCAAAATAAACACCGAAAACAAGGACAAGGGGCTGCACAGCGACGATGACGATGAGCCCCGACGTTCGAATATGGGGGGGCAGAAGAAATTTCCCCCCAGGTGAAAACGGTCAACATGATCTACGCCACCCACATCCCCAAGCGAGAACGAAAGCGAGCACTAGAGGACGTATATGCAATGGAGCCAGTCATCCCCAAATTCAACCCATGGTCAGCTTGTCCAATCACCTTTGATCGTAGGGATCATCCTACCAGCATCCGTCACGGTGGCTCAGCCGCATTGGTTTTAGACCCAATTATAGACGGATTTCACCTCACAAGAGTCCTTATGGACGGAGGCAGCAGCCTGAACCTGCTTTATCAGGACAGAGTGCGCAAACTGGGCATCGATCCTTCAAGGATTAAGCCCACCAAGATCACCTTTAAGGGTGTCATTCCTGGAGTAGAGGCCCATTGTATGGGCTCTATAACATTGGAAGTGGTCTTTGGATCTCCGGATAACTTCCAAAGTGAAGAGCTAATCTTCGTATCGTCCCTTTCCGCAGTGGTTACCACGCAATGCTCGGGCGAACCGCATTTGCTAGATTCAATGCGGTACCACACTATGCATACCTCAAGCTCAAGATGCCAGGTCCGCGCGGGGTCATAACAGTCAACGGGAATATGGACCACTCTCTCCGTACGGAAGAACACACTACGGCCCTTGCGGCCGAAGTACAATGCGGCCTCCTCCGGCAAACCACCAATCCGGCGACGACAACCTCAAGCTCCGTCAAGCTA
The DNA here is from genome assembly GCF_002162155.2 of Triticum dicoccoides. Classification (NCBI taxonomy): domain Eukaryota; kingdom Viridiplantae; phylum Streptophyta; class Magnoliopsida; order Poales; family Poaceae; genus Triticum; species Triticum dicoccoides. The sequence continues at coordinate 785,006,092 of NC_041383.1, forward strand.
GGGCGGAACACCCCGCAACAGGATCAGCAGGCATGTCAAGAGCATGACTAGCAGTCTGGCCTCCGCCCAAGTCCCACCCAAGCAGAATTCATGCCACGCGTACACAATTATGGACTCAAAATACCATGGGAATAGGCGGAGGCGTGGCAGTGGCTCAGTCAACAGTACGATATTGCTTCATAACCTTTCCTTTTACCCTTAAGGACATCGCTTTAGTGCAGCTTCTCCAGAAGAGCCGGATTGTCAGACTTACAAAGGAGAGGAAACCCAGGAGGTAACAGGCTTCAGGCACACCAGGAAACACCCAGGTGGAATCTATTCACGGTCGTTGTTCCTGCTTTATCTATCTGTACGTAGCCTGCTCCTAGATAGGATATGTCAAATAATCCTATTTATCTCCGCGTAATGCATTCATTGTAAACATACACTTAAACGTATTATTTATCAATGGGAGACAATATATAGCGCTAGCTTATTATTTTTTATTTTTTGCATTTTTTATAAATGTCTATTTGATTTTGCATCCGTACACTTTGGTACGTTGAGTTTGCCGGGGGCTTCTTATAGCGCCCCATAATACGGCAAGACAAGTCTGAACACTTTCAACAGTGCGACACCCCGAACTTATAACATTATATGCATCAACTCCGAATCATGTCTTGGGTTACAGTTGGGATAGCCCGGCTCCCTTGTTTTGGTGCCTTACGTTCTGTTAATTCGGCTAAGGTAGCGCAGGGAGAACTACTGTGATTGTGCCCTGGTTTTTCTGGACGAGCACCTCAGTAGAGAAAGCACAAAACTGTCTGGCATGATGTGGCGAGAGCTGGTCGCTGTTCGAGAGGTCTTAAAATCCTTAAAGATTTTTCCGCTTTAGGCAATAATTCGGCTTTGTCCGATATAGGCGTGTATAGCGCCCCAATTCGGCCTTCATAGACTTCTATGGCTAAGTGAAGGTTATAAAGTCGTATAGTCCAATTGCCTGGTTCGCTGCGCTGGACACCTCCTTAAGGGACCAAACATTTGGATAAAGAGTGACCGGGTTTTCCACGAACACCCCAGTACTAGTTACACGGGGGCAGAAGCCGACGACTAGCCTACTTTCAGAATTTGATAAACAACCGCACAGAAGGTAATATTTTAAATCACAAAAGCGCTACATAGCGCAAGTAACTTCGTCTTTAAATTACAAACATGATAGAAGTGAATTCATTAAAAAATTATGTCTTTGGTACATTCATCGGCCACGAGGCAAGCACCCTTCATAACGCCATCATAATACTTCTCGGGGACGCGATGCGGCTTGCCCTCCGGTGCCCGTCCTTCAGTAGCTTCTCCGCATCCATCTTGCCCCAATGCACCTTGGCGCGGGCAAGGGCCCGGCGGGCACCCTCAATGCAAACGGATCGCTTGATGACTTCTAGTCGCGGACAGGAATCCACCATCCGCTTGATCAGGCTGAAGTAGCTGGTGGGCAGAAGCTCGCCAGGCCATATCTGGACTATGAGATCTTTCATAGCCACTTCGGCCGCCTCAACTGCTTAAGTTGGTCACTCTGAGGCGTTGCATGTTCGGCCCCAGCATACTGGGACCAGAACAACTTCTCCGTTGAGCTCCCCTCCTGGGCACGGTAGAACTCCGCGGCATCTGATATGCTGCATGGTAGGTCTGCGAATGCCCCTGGAGAGCTCCGGATTCAAGTAAGTAAAAGAAACACCTCCTCCACATGTTTTCTTTGCATAAAAAAATTCTTACCCGCAGCTATTTTCTTGGCCTCCTGGATCTCTTGCTGAGCCCTCTCGGCTTCGGCCTTGGCGTCTTTTGTATTTGTAAGGGCCTTCGCAAGCTCGGCCTCCTTTGCTTTAAGCTCCCGCTCCGCAGACTCGAGCTTCTTGCCGAGCTCCTGGAGCTCTTCTTGTACCTCGCCCACTCGGGCCTCTTGCTTTTTGCGCTCCTTGAGTTCCAAGGCCGCTTTGTGTTTGGCCTCGAACAGTGTCTTCTTAAGAGACGCCACTTCGGTGGTGGCCTCTGTTACCATATAACGACGTCTCGTCGTTAGCATAATCAAATTTTATTTACTATTCATTATATGAGAGAGGGGAATCATTCACCTTTGCTCTCCTCGAGCTGCCTCCTCGTGAGGCCGAGCTCTCCCTGCGCCCGCTCTAAGTCCTGCGTTAGGTCGGCGATTTCGGTCGTGCGAGCGGCTGCGGCCAGCAGCACAACCTATTTTTTTCAATTCAAACTTATTGTCAGACTCCTACGGATTATAATTGACCCTCCGTTTGGTTTTTCTTTCCGAACACCAAACAAAGTATCAGGGGCTACTACCTATCGGGTGGCAACTTCACATATTTTTACTGCTTACCTCAAAGCCTGTTAGGAGGCTAGTGCAGGCTTTGGTTAGTCCGCTCTTGGCGGACGAAACCTTCTGAATCACCGCACTCATGAGAGTACGGTGCTCTTCATCTAGGGAAGCGCCTCGAAGCACTTCCAGCAGACAATCCGGCGCCTGGGGCACAACGGAAGTCCTTGACACAGACGACCCTCCCTCCATAACGAGGGGTTGCCCGCCTAAGTCCGGAACCATTGAAGGCTCCGTAACAGTGTTCGGCTGAGAGCCCGGCTTGCCGTGGCTCTCATCGACACGATCCGCGGGGACCTTGAACCCCGCGAGTCCGACGCCTGGGATGCCGCCTTGAGGCGCCTCCAGGGCCACCTCCGCCATCGTCGGGAGCCTTCGGGACAACACCTCCGTGTCGTCCACAGGACGAGGAGACGTGGCCGTCGGGAGTGAGTTCATTGCTGACTCACTCAAGGACCCGTCTGAAGACGACACTCCCGGATGGGCCCTGGCCGGACTGCATACAAGTTCGGCATTATAAACAAAATTATGAAGCGAAAATTATGATTGAGTGCGGATACTTACGATCGCACAAGGGGCTTCTTCCCGGGCAGCCACCCTTCCTTGCTATCAACAGGGGTGGCGGAGTAGTCCGGAAGGGATGCCTTTCCCTTCTTGGACGTCCCAGTCTCCCCCACCGGGGTGGCCATCCTCTTCTTCCCTCCCCCGACACGGGGAGGTGGTGTTTCTCCTTGTTCCTCCCCGCCTCCGCGGGAGGAATCGGCCTCATCGTCATCAGATGACAAGGGTGTGACGGCCTTACGCCAGGGGCCTCTCCTGGCCCCCTGGTTCGCCATCTCAGGCCCCCATCCTTTCCGGACGGGGCAGCCTCTTCTTCTTCTTATTCCCCTTCGGGGAGGAGTGCACCTCGTCATCTTCGGACGAGGCTTGCGCAACCTTACTTCGGAGACCCTTTCGGGTCCCCGGGGCCTTCTTATTGGCCTTCTTCTCCGGCCCCTTATAGGGCAACGGGACCAACATCTTCGTCAGAAGATCATTGGCTAGGCTTTCCGGCAACGGAGCCGGACTGTCGATCCGCTCCACTGTCTCCACATACTCCTAAAACAAATATACACAATCACTTAGGAATTCCCCATGAGTACATTGGGAAGAACCGGACCCGGTGGCAGCCTGAGAACTCACCTGGGTAGGTTGCCGTGCAGCATGGAGCCCGCGGTCCTCGGTTATGAGAGGAGGTACTTCGGTGGCCTTGAACAACGCCTTCCACGCGTTCTTGTGCTTCATGCCATAGAGCCTCTTGAGCGTCCGGTGTTCGGCCGGGATGAATTCCCACAGATTGAATTCCCGCCTTTGGCACAACAGAATCAGGCGAATGAGCATGACTTGGATCACGTTGATGAGCTTCATGTTCTTGTCCTTCATGCCCTTGACGCAGTTGATGAGTCCAGTCAGCTCTGCAGATTCGCCCCATAACAGGCCCTTCTGTTCCCAGGAGGTGAGCCTCATAGGGGTTCTAGATCGGAACTCGGGGGCCGGTGCCCTGTTGGCGTCGCGTGGCTCGGTGATGTAGAACCACCCCGATTGCCATCCCTTCACGGTTTCCGCAAAGGAGCCGTTAGGCCAGGTGACATTAGGCATTTTGCCCACCATGGCTCCTCCGCACTCCGCTTGCTGGCCGCTCACAATCTTCAGCTTCACGCAGAAGGTTTGGAGCCACAAGCCGAAATGAGGCTTGATGCGGAGGAAAGCCTCGCACATGACCATGAACGCCAAGATGTTGAGGACGAAGTTCGGAGCTAGATCATGAAAGTCTAGCCCGTAGTAGAACATAAGCCCGCGGACGAAGGGGTGGAGTGGAAACCCCAGTCCACGGACGAAGTGGGAAAGGAACACGACCCTCTCGTGGGGTCCTGGAGTTGGAATGACCTGTCCCTCGTCTGGTAGCCGGTGCACTATGTCTGCGGCCAAGTATCCGACCGCCCGGAGATTCGCGATCTTCTTCTTCGTCGCGGTGGAAGCCACCCACTTGCCTCCTGCTCCGGAGATGACTAACTGTGCGGAGAAGACCTGGACTAGGGCGCTGGAGCTCGAGGGGGCAATAGTATGCGAGGGGAGAAGAAGGCGTGGGTAAAAATAAGGAACTCTTATGCCTTTATAGAGGCGACGAAAGTGGTGCGCCTCCCCACTAGCCTGCTGAGAATCGCTCACTTCCCAAGCGCCACGATTGATGGCACGGGGGGATTACCCATACCCGTATTGATGAGAATCCCGTGATAAGGGGACATGATATCTGCTTTGACAAGACGTGTCAAGGAAACCGCCTCGCAATGTGCGCTGTGGCTGGTTGTGAAAAAACGGTTTGAATAATGACCTGACTCTAATGTCATGTCACATTGTCTAAAAGTTGTCAACTGAAGCATCATTCTCTCTATGGTGGTATGTGAAGATCATTTTGCATATCCGGACACGACCTACGTGTTCGATGATAACCTTGGAGTATTTGGAGGAGGAACCCGCCTTGCAATGCCGAAAACAAGACTGCGCGCCAGACTCATCGTCATTGAAGCCTGGTTTAGGGGCTACTGAGGGAGTCCTGGATAAGGGGGTATCCGGACAGCCGGACTATATTCATCGTCCGGACTATAGAAGCGTCAAGATACAAGACTCAAGACTTCGGCTCGTGTCCAGATGGGACTCTCCTTTGCGTGCAAGACAAGCTTGGCGATCCGGATATTATGTTTCCTTCCTTGTAACCGACTCCATGTAAACCCTAGCTCTCCAGTGTCTATATAAACCGGAGAGCATGGTCCTTAGAAGCCCGATCACAATTACAATCATACCATCATAGGCTAGCTCTTAGGGTTTAGCCTCTATGATCTCGTGGTAGATCTACTCTTGTATTCCACATATCTTCAATATTAATCAAGCAGGAAGTAGGGTTTTACCTCCATCGAGAGGGCCCGAACCTGGGTGAACATTGTGTCCCTTGCTTCCTATTACCATCAGCCTAAGACGCACAGATTGGGACCCCCTACCCGAGATCCGCCGGTTTTGACACCGACAGGCGGCACGCAGAGCGTGCGTATTGCATGCTAGCACACTCGGACGAAAGCGGTCACCGCGTGAACCGTGACATCAGGCCACCCTAAGCACTAACCAAGATGTCTGGCATGTAGTCCTTAGTAGATTGAAGTGTTACCACAGTTTGGTTTGGATCCAGGTGCAGTAGAAATGAATTTGTACTGCTGACAAGTTTCTGGACAGTAACTTTGGAGAGTTACTATGGTCAAACCATTGGGAGTTAAGGGCTGAACTTTGGGGTTTTACTTACACTTACTAAGGTAAATAGGCACAGGAAAAACCAGCTACAATGGAGCTAGTAAAAAGGTAGTTGCTATAGAAACTACCATTTCTGCCTAAAAGTGAATTTATTTTCTGTAGCCAAAATATTCCAAAGAGTGGTGAAATATTTTTGCTTAGAAAGGTGCCCTAGGATCCAAAGAATAATTGGGATTTTTCTCAGGATTTTTGGGGCAAGGAAAATTAGGGTTGCTTTGGAGCACAAAGGGCCAACTAGGGTTTTGGAGGGCAAAATGAATATTTTTCATTTAAGAAAAATATTCCAAGTCATATTTTGGGTTGACCAGAGGTGAAATGATGGTTTTGAGGAGGAGAGGGAGCACTTGGGTGAAAATCAAGGGGTACCCAAGTGGTTAAGTCCAAATGAATTGATTCCAAAACTCCAAATTCCCAACCAACTCAACTGAAAACCAGGCAAATAAAAGAGGGCAAAAACTAGCCTGGCACAAACCTCCCCCACTTAGAATGAATCTCGTCCTCGAGATTCGGTTGCTTGGGAAAACCATTCTGGATAACATGCCCTTAGAAATTCTTCTGGTTCCCAGGTTGATTCTGACTCAGTATGATGCTTCCATTGGACTTTGTAAAAAATTTGTGCTTTACTGCGAGTGACTCTTTCCATTTGATCCCAAATTTTCAACGGCCTCTCTTCATAGGTTAAGTCCTTTGCCAGCTCTATCTCTTTTAAATCGGTCTTTTTCTCGGGCAGGGATATGCACCGTCGCAATTGTGAAACATGGAACACGTTGTGCACGTCTGACAGTTTAGGGGGCAACTCCAACTGATATTCCACAGCACCTACTTGTGTCATAACTGGAAATGGACCAATAAATCTGGGTGCCAACTTTCCACGGGTTTGAAACCTCTTGATACCTTTTATAGGTGTGACTCGAAGATAGACATGTTCTACGGGTTCAAAGCTGATCTGTCAGTGTTTTGCATCGTAATAAGTTTTCTGGCGTGATTTGGCCAATTGCAATCTGTCTCAGATCTCCTTGACTTGTTTCTCGGCTTCCAGCATGAGATCCGTTCCGAAAATTTGCTTATCACCGTTTGAGACCAATTTAATGGAGTGCGGCACTTACGGCCATACATAGCTTCATATGGTGACATCTTTAAACTGGTCTGGAAGCTATTGTTATATGAGAACTCAGCATACGGCAAGCAATCTTCCCATTTTGGGCCTTCTAGTATTTGATTTACCCGTTCGGTCTATCTATCTGTCTGAGGATGATAAGTGGTACTGAATTTCAATTCCGTTCTGAAGGCTTGATGGAGACGGGACCAAAAAGCAGAGGTGAAAAGTGAACCTCGGTCGGAAGTGATGGTTCGGGGAACTCCATGCAGACTGACTATTCTAGATACGTACAGCCGTGCAAGCTCATCTGCTCGGTATGAGGTTCTGATTGGGAGGAAGTGGGCTACCTTGGTCAGTGTATCCACTATAACCCAGATCGCATTATTGCCCCGTCGGGTCTTAGGTAGTCCCATGATGAAGTCCATACAGACATCTTCCCATTTCCATTGTGACACGGGCAGAGGTTGGAGAAGTTCGGCTGGCTTCTGATGTTCTGCCTTTACCTTGTTGCATATGTCACAACAGCCAACAAAATAAGCAATGTCTTTCTTCATTCCATCCCACCAGAATATTTGTCGAAGGTCTTCGGACATTTTTGTACCCCCAGGGTGAATAGAATACGAGGATTCGTGGGCTTCTGACAGGACTTTCTGCTTCAAATCTGCTTGATTAGGCACACAAATCCTTCCCCTGAATCAGAGGATACCGTACTGATCCTTTGAGAAATCGGAAAGCTTGACGCATTTTTGCAGATCGGCATCGCCGGGCTGGGCGTGCGGATATCTTCTTCAAGAGTAGGGGTAATTTTCAGAATATTGGCGAGGCCAGCCTCAACTATGACCAGGTTGAGCTGAGCAATCTCTTCTTTAAGTTCGGGAGGCAAAGATTCCAGTATGACATTTAAACTGACGGGTTTTCGACTGAGTGCATCTGCAACCACGTTGGCCTTACCCGGATGGTGATTTATTCCTAGGTCATAATCCTTGACCAACTCAAGCCATCTTCGTTGACGGAGATTTAAATCTGGCTGAGTAAATATATATTTGAGGCTTTTATGATCGGTGAAAATTTGGCACCTTTTTTCGATGAGGTAGTGTCTCCAAATTTTTAAAGCATAAACTACCGCGACCATTTCCAAATCATGAGTGGGGTAATTCCCTTCGTGGGGTCGTAGCTGCCATGAGGCATAGGCTACTACCTTGCCATCTTGCATAAGTACGCATCCTAGACCTTGTCTAGAAGCGTCGCAGTACACATCAAAGCTGCGGTAGATATCTGGAAGTGTTAATACTGGTGCAGTTGTCAAGCATTTCTTTAACTCAGTGAAACTTCTCTCACAGTCTGTAGTCCATTCAAACTTCTTATCCTTTTTGAGCAGCTCTGTCATGGGTTTGGCAATTTTGGAGAACCCTTCAATGAAGCGGCGGTAGTATCCGGCTAGTCCAAGAAAACTCCGGATCTGAGATACGGTGGCGGGTGGCAACTAGTCGAGCACATCTTTTAGTGGATAGCACATGCCCGAGGAATCCAACTTGCTTCATCCAAAACTCACATTTACTGAATTTGGCGTATAATTGATGCTCACGGAGTCGTTGTAACAATACTCGGAAGTGTTCCTTATGCTCTTCTCCACTTCTCGAGTAAAATGAGTATGTCATCGATGAAGACGACCACGAACTTATCAAGGAAGTCCATGAATACTTTATTCATCATGTGCATGAAAAAGGCAGGGGCGTTGGTAAGGCCAAAAGACATGACTGTATATTCATAGAGACCGTAGCGAGTGGTGAACACGGTCTTGGGAATATCCTCCTTTTTAATTTTGAGCTGATAATATCCAGTCCATAAATCAATCTTGGAGAACATCTTGGCTCCACTGAGCTGATCAAACAAATCATCAATTTTTGGCAAAGGGTATTTCTTTTTGATTGTAACATCATTCAACTGACGGGAATCCACACACATGCGAAGGCTGCCATCTTTCTTGTCCACGAAAATAGCAGGTGATCCCCATGGTGAGGAACTGGGGTGGATATACCCTTTTTGGAGCATTCCATCAAGCTGTTTCTTTAGCTCCACTAATTCTGATGATGACATTTGATAATATTTCTTGTGTATTGGTGTTGTTCCGGGCACAAGATCTATTGCAAACTCAAGCTCTTGATTAGGTGTCATGCCTGGCAGTTCTTCAGGAATACATCAGGAAATTCGCTGACCACCAGAATTAATTCCATTTTAGTTATTGTTGTAAAGACCATCTCCTTGGAGGGTATGCTCCTACGAGCAATAAATTTTGTAGTTTGTCCCTCCTGGCTGGTCAAGTTGACTTCTCGGGTCGCACAATTTATGCACACTTGGTACTGAGTCAGCAAATTCATACCCAAGATAATGTCCAACTTATCAGACTCAATAAGTATCAAAGAGGTAGGAAAACGGACTCCATTGATACTGACTTCCAAATTGCGGCAAACTAGATTGCTTCTGATAAGAGATCCCAGGGTTTGTACCAGCATATTCTTGCCCAAAAGTGAACAGGGAAATTTGTTTTGGGTAACAAAACTCCGAGAGATAAAAGAGTGGGAAGCCCGAGAGTCAAATAAAATTACGGCAGTTATGCTATTAACAGGGAACATACCAATGACGACTTCGGGATTCTCTTGGGCTTCGTCGTCGGAAATGTGATGAACGTATCCCGTGATGTCGTGCTGATTTGGGCCTGCCTCCAGATAATGGACTTGAGGTTTGAATATTGCATCTGCCCGGTTGTTCTTCGGACACTGTTTGGCATAATGTCCGGTTTGTCCACAACTGTAACAAGAATTATTGCGCGGGCGGTTCTCTAGAACTGGGTTGAGCACGTCATTCTTTACTTGGGTGGTGATCTTGTTAACATTTTGTTGCCAATTGGGCTTGTATGCCACCTGAGTCGGTTGCCAGGTGCGAGCCTTCTGCATGGGCTGCATTTCCTTCCTTGGCTCAAATTTACGCTTGTGATCGTTATGGGCAGGCTTATTATCTGATACAAGCTTGTGTTCCCTTTCAGCAATGAAAGCCTTGTCTACCAGAGTCTGGAAGTCTGGAAAATCGAGCACACTGAGAGCACAACGAAGTTGCGGGTTTAATCCACCAAGGAACTTGTCCATCTTTCTTTCCTCAGTGGCCATGTCATATCGAGAGTAACATGACAGGTGATTGAATTTCTGGAAATATTCTCCCACAGACTGACTTCCTTTGAGGAGCGCGAGAAATTCACGCTGCTTAGTCTTCATAATTCACGTAGGGATGTGATATTTCCGGAATTGCTCCTTGAATCTTGACCAGGTAATTTCTTCCTCGGCAGTCCCCATGGCTTTTTCATTTTCCGACCATATAGCAGCAGCGCCTTCAAGATAATGTGTTACAAATGGAACCTTATCCTCTTCATTAGTTCGAGCAACCTCAAGCTTCTTTTCCATAGTTCTCGGCCAATCATCTGCATCCAAGGGATCAATGGCCTGACTGAAACTGGGAGGCTTAGTCCTTTGAAAATCCGACAACTTGGAGTGGTGGCCGGGCTGATTTCCATTCTGCCCAACCATAGCTTGAATACTTATGAATATTTCCATCAGATCACTATTTCGTATTTCCTCGAACATATGCATAATTTGCTCGGTGGAGGGCGGATTTGGCGGTGGAGGCGGTGGTGGAACATACGGCTTGAGTGATTGTCTTGCCTGTCGTGCGGAATGCCGAACAGGAGAACCCTCACGAACATTGCTACTGCAGCCTCCCCGCGTCATCCTAATATGATTTTTCCCAAGTCAACGGAACCGAGATGAGAAACATTCAAGAAAAACTGGGGAGAAGCCAGCAACAAAAATCCGAATAAAACCGAAATGGCAAAGAAAATACAGCGAATAAAGTCCAACATAATTATACATAGACTCATACATGAATGATAACAACATGACAGGTCCAACTACCCTCATACATGAAACGAAACATCATGACTCGTATGACTACATCCATACTTCATCCTGGCGACTGCGAATACTCGGAAGCTCTACTGCTCTGCTGGTGCTGCGGGGTCCTCTCCTGAAGCAGACTCGGATCCTGAACTGACGGGGTTAACTGAGACCTCCGGATTAAACGTGACACGACAACGCTGCCTCGAGGGCTCTCCCTCTGGGGCAGGTGGAGGGTGAATCATCGGGGCTACAGAAGTGGAGAGGAGTGAAGCCCACTCCGCAGGAGCACTAAGTGGACTCACAGTCGCGGTGCCCGAGCTACTCGGAGGAGTAACCGGGGAAACAGGGGATAGTACTGGCAGGAATATAGGGAATAAATCCTACAGATGGTGGAGTAGTGACTGAGCGAGCAGAGACTAAAGGAGAGGCTAAAGCAGTACGGGCACGACTCAGCTCACGAGCCATCTCGTAGATCTGAAGATAGCTAGCGGTGATATAGCGAGAAAGGTGGCTAGCTACACTATCAGACTCCGGATCAATGACAGGGAAACGGACACGACCATTATCGTGGAGAGAAGGATAGTAATGGAAACCTAGGTGCTTCTGCATCCGGACCTCGTTGTAGTGGAGCTCAAAAAGTACCTCAAATGCAGCAAACTGGACAACTTGAGAAGCGGTAGAAGCGTAGCCGCTTCGAAAGGTACGAGTGTAAGAGCTGGAGTCGGAACTGGTGCACAGAGTAACCATGGCGTGATACTCGTACACTGAGTCAGCTAGGCGCTCCCGGTACACACGATAAATTGGATCGTCACCGTGAGGGTACAACCGACACCACACGTTACGAAGGAGATGTGGCGACGTGTACGGCATCAGCTGCAACTGGCACGGATATAGCACCGGAGCCATCTACACTCACAACCATTAGCAAGTTAGCATAAAAATAACATCAGTGCAGGCAATGCAACAACCACTACAAATGTTACCGGAACAGCTACTACTCGTATCTAACATCCAGTTAACTTGGCTTAGTCTAGCGTGGCCTACAGATAGCGCGGCTCTGATACCAAGCGTTGTGGCACCCCGGCTCAGAGCAATCGGTTTACCTTGCATTGCCAACCCAGAGACCTTGTCTTCTAGCAACACACAACAACTTGGTACAGAAAAACAACCGCTTTATTCATGCTAGCGGAGCATAGTTTATATTACAACAGTTATCAAGGCCAAGTGGCACACACGGTGCGGCTGAATAATATGTACATTATTTAGTGAACATAAAGGGGGCCTCGATCATGACAACTACGCAGCAGCGGAACAACGTCGTAGCGAACTCTATAGCACAGGGACACCGATGTGGACACGATCTAGACTCAGTCAGCACCCCTTTCCAAAAAGACTTTCCTGAAATCTGGCATGACACGATAGGTTAGTACATTGAATGTACTTGCAAGCTCACAACAAGCATAAACATAATGACAAACAATATCATGATATTTAACCATTTAACATCAATGCAACAATATATCCAACATGCTGTGAATATGCTCAACTGATACTCGTCCCCTGGACTGGCTTACCGAACCTGGTCATCCCCAGACCACCAACGTGCAGATCTCAAAATCAAACCCGTGATCCCTACGGCAATCACAACTCGACAACAAACCCGTGATCCTTACGGCGATCACAACCCGACCAACTCATGGCCCGTGATCCTTACGGCGATCACAACCCGACCAACTCGTGGCCCGTGATCCTTACGGCGATCACAACCCGACCAACTCGTGGCCCGTGATCCTTACGGCGATCACAACCCGGCCAACTAGTGGCACGTGATCCTTACGACGATCACAACCCGACCACCTCATGGCCCAACTCAACACGATAGCCTTACTGCCATCCTCAGTACAAACTTAGTGTGCAAATTTAGTAAGTGTTGACCCATGGTGTGCCCTACTTTCGAGCGTGTCTGTAACCGTGGACTTGGCTATCGATAGATTTATACACTCTACAGAGGTTAGTACACTGTACCCACACTACGGAACCCATGGCCTCGCACTCCCATTCGGGTGGACCAACGACATTCCGACGAAACCATTTCATTGTCATGACACTCTCCCGGCCACTCCGACTCAGTCTCCATCGGGCTAGTCCTGGGTGGCCCCGTGTCTACCTCCAGACACCTCGACCACCGTCGTGGTTCGATCCACTCTGGGACCCGGTACAAAACTTAACTTAACAACAGGCTCACAAGGTTATGCCTGCTTACCGAGCCAGGGTACAGCACGCCCATAACCTTCCCTAGATGGAGGCACCGACCAGAGGTACGAAAATGAAACGCATTAAGGTCGTCCCATACCGGCAAATGTGGTTGCACTAGGAAAGACTCGTTTCAGCGGCACCATGACCCGGTCAACAACATATTCAAGTTGAGTTATTTATCAGATTCAACTTAAAGTGAAACAACCTGTGTCACAATGACATGCTATGCACCACTAACACATGCATCACATAACCATGAAAATAACGAAATCAACCACGCTCCCACAGAGCCATCATCAACTCATGATACTTCTCTGGTTAAGATCAAACCTTACTTAAACCAAAATAATTGATAGCAAGATCATCCTTTTTCATCATGCAAAAATAATAATTAAACTAATTATTAAACTTCATGACCATATCAATTATTCTTTACTCATCACTAAGTTCTTCTTAGCTTATAAACAAGATTTACTTCAAACTTTCTGTAAATCAAGCATTTTAACATGACAAGCATTTAACAGAATATAATTATCATATAAGTAATTTAAATGCATGAATAATCATGAGTTCAAGATGGAAAATCACAAATATTGAAGTGGCACAATGAAAATGTTGTTGTGGCTTGCCTTAGTGCTGATGAGATTCACAAAGCTCCTGGTGATCCTCAAGACAAGCTTGCTCTTCTGAAAATAATTAATACCACAAAAAGAAAACATCAAGAAACCTTTTGAAAATTACCAGAAAATCTAGACAGCAAGGAAAAATCCCATCTTTTGGGTGCTGTTAGATTTTTGTTCAAAAAACACAATGCAAAAAGAATCAATGCATTTGGACTTATAGATAAAAAGTTGTGGCTGTTTGAAGGTTCCTAGATTTTAAATGAATTTGAAATAAATATTAAACAGACCGGGGGGGTGACGTCGAAGGCGTAAACACCCGGGGCACCACCACTCATACCGCATCGCGCACGTAATGAGTGGCTTACTAGCGGTCCCCGCTAGTCAGGCCAGCGGGAGGGGAGAGGGAAACAGAGGGAGGCAGCGCTTCGCTGGAGCACACGCCGGCGATGAGGCTTCTTGGAGTCAAACGAGAGGGGGGCATCAACGGAGGAGAGGTTTGCGCACCTGCCCGTACCCGTAGCGTAGCTAGAGGTGACTGGATGGCGTCAGAATTATCCTCTCCAGCGAAGGCAGAGGGCAGAGTTTGCCGGAGACGAAGACGATGACGGCTTGGGGCGGCTCCAGGGGCTCCAGCGGGGTGGGTTGGCCTCACCGATGAGTGGTGGAGGCCCTGGCAGGGTCACCTTGGCTTGGGAGGGGTCGAAGGTGCAGGGACAATCTGGAGGGGATCGTCGGCAACCTCATCTTCGGGACGGCAGCCCGCGGCCTGCCCGGCCGGGCTGCGGCTTCTACTTGCTCGTGGTGGATGTGGGAGTGGCTACAGGTGCTCCAAGAGGCTGGGGGTGGTGGCTTTATATAGACGGGCGACAAGGAGGGCTCGGGCTCCGCCGGAGGACACCTGTCCACGGTGCCCGGCGACGAACGGCGCCAGAGAGAGAGGGAAGACGAGGAGGTCACACAGGAACTGTGCGCGAGCGCAGACGAGCACAGGAGCGAGGGGGAACGCGACGAGCACAGTGCGCTGCGCACTGTGCCGTTGGCCGGACCGTGCCCGTGCTCGCTGCGGCGAGCTCCAGCGTCGGCGAGCGCCAGGGGGAGTTAAGGGGGTGGAGACGAGGATGGTGGCGAGGCGTGGCATGCTTCGGCCGTCAGGGCAGCGAGCACGCGCTCAACAGAGCGTATGGCGGCACGCAGAGCGCGCGTATTGCATGCCAGCACGCTCGGACAAATGCGGTCACCGCGTGAACCGTGACATCAGGCCACCCTAAGCACTAACCAAGATGTCTGGCATGTAGTCCTTAGTAGATTGAAGTGTTACCACGGTTTGGTTTGGATCCAGGTGCAGTAGAAATGAACTTGTACTGCTGGCAAGTTTCTGGACAGTAACTTCGGAGAGTTATTATGGTCAAACCACTGGGAGTTAAGGGCTGAGCTTTGGGGTTTTACTTACACTTACTAAGGTAAATAGGCACAGGAAAAACCAGCTACAATGGAGCTAGTAAAAAGGTAGTTGTTGTAGAAACTACCATTTCTGCCCAGAAGTGAATTTATTTTCTGTAGCCAAAATATCCCAAAGTGTGGTGAAATTTTTGCTCAGAAAGGTTCCCTAGGGTCCCAATAATAATTGGGGTTTATCTCAGGATTTTTGGGGCAAGGAAAATTCGGGTTGCTTTGGAGCACAAAGGGCCAACTAGGGTTTTGGAGGGCAAGATGAATATTTTTCATTTAAGAAAAATATTCCAAGTCATATTTTGGGTTGAACCAGAGGTGAAATGATGGTTTTGAGGAGGAGAGGGAGCACTTGGATGAAAATCAAGGAGTGCCCAAGTGGTTAAGTCCAAATGAAATGATTCCAAAACTCTAAATTCAAAACCAACTCAACTGAAAACCGGGCAAATAAAAGAGGGCAAAAACCAGGCTGTCACAGGAAGGACGTCGGTTTGCTCTCAACTGCAGTCCCACAAGCGAGCGAAAACGCAAGACGAAGCACATTCCATTCGGTGAGCGACGTGGAGAGTCCAGCGTGCCGGGCTGCAACGCGAACGCGACAAGAGCGATGTACAGTCAAAACCGATTGACCGGTCGTCACCGGAACCACTATTCACACCAGAACCTTCGCTGCTCGGCCTACGCCAGCCACTGCCATAAAACCACATCTAATCTCCAGCCCATTCCCCCACCTTTCGATCCCCTAGCCCACATCAAGCGTCCCCTAGTTCGCCGAAAAGCCATGGTGCACCGCAAGATCACTTACTACAAGATGCTGACACCGGAGCGCCACGCAGAAATCACGGCGGCGGTCGGCGCCACAGACCTCCATTCCCAAGCTTGCTTTGGGGCGGGCCAATCCCCGAGTTCTCTGGAGCCAAACGAGGAGGAGGAAGCCGATCCAATGTTCATGACGGAGGTCGCGGCGCAGAAGGCCCCCGATGGGTATGAGACAATGGACATCGACTTCGTGCCGGCGTCCGAGTCCCCCATGGTGCAGGAGGACCAGCGGTTCAACATGGAGATACTAAAGGAGGACTGGGAGGTAGAGGCTCAACTCGACGCGGAGCGCGCGCATGCCGCTGCCATCGAGGCTCTCCTGTAGGTTGAACCGGATGTCGTGGATGTGAACCGGGCGGCGGAGGCTCAACTTGAGGAGGAGCGCGCGGATGCCGCTGCCATCGAGGCCCTCCTGCAGGCGGAACCGGACGTCCTGGACTTGAACCGGGCGGCAGAGGCTCGACTCGACGCGGAGCGTGCAGATCCTGCTCTCATCGATGCCCTCCTGCAGGCGGAACCGGATGTCCTGGACTTGAACCAGGCGGCGGAGGCTCGACTCGACGCGGAGCGCACGGATGCCGCTGCCATCGAGGCCCTCCTGCAGGCGGAACCGGACGTCCTCGACTTGAACCGGGCTGTGTTCTCGTCCGTGCAGAGCACCCTCATGCTACACATGAACGAGTAGCTGGATGCCGAGGACAACCACGGTGCGGAGACACGCGTCGGCAGCTACGGCTGGTTCGCGCCGGTAGCCAAAGACGACGAGGCCATCTCGTTCCGCGAGCAGTGATAGTTTTTCTTTATGTTGTTGTTTTTATGGATCTTTTACTGTGTAAAAACATATATTTGTTATGCAAGTCGCCTGACTTGGGTCAGACTACCATTTCAGGCGGTTGGATGAATATCCTACATCTCCTAACCCTTCTTCCTCACCTCTTCTTCTTCCCCAACAGACCACCGCACGGGTCGTACGGATACTCCCCAACATGTGGTTGGATAAACATACTCTATGAACGAAAATTATGTGTCAGCGGTAGGATGGCTGAGTTTGGTTTGTTCACATGCAACAGCACGTGTCAGTGAGGGTGTGTTCCCTCGGTTGGGTTTGCGGCGTGCAGGAGCGACTGTGTGAGGGTGCGATGCGACCGCGGCATGCAGGAGCGACCGTGTGAGGGTGCGGTGCGACCGCGACAGCCGTGCGCAAGTGTACCTCCTTCTCATTTTGAAAACTTTAGGCAAGCTTGGCAAAAATGTGTGGCAAAGTATGGCCATGCAAGGCCTAGACCCAAACAGGACGTACTAGTAGTACTAGTGTTAAAAAAGAAAGGAGGTGTTTTCCTTCGCGGTATTTAATCGATACAAATCCTCGTATTACGTGTCAGTTAATGCGTATTTTTTTCTCCAAAGACCAAAGAGCTAACCATCTCACTCCTCATCGCTTGATTAATGCAGCGCCATGCAAACCAACCTTCTCACTTCCGCATGCATGCAGGGGATATTAATGTCCTTGGTAGCTAGTACGAGGAAAACCCCATCAATTTTGCCTCGATTAGTGTTAGTGGCCTTTTGCAAATTGTAATTTTGATATACTGTCCTTGTGTACAAAAAATGGAGGTAGTAACTATATTT
This sequence comes from Triticum dicoccoides, assembly GCF_002162155.2. Classification (NCBI taxonomy): domain Eukaryota; kingdom Viridiplantae; phylum Streptophyta; class Magnoliopsida; order Poales; family Poaceae; genus Triticum; species Triticum dicoccoides. Next base: position 785,023,615 of record NC_041383.1, read on the forward strand.
CACTTCCTTCCCCATTGCGGTGACGTCGATAATATCTCGAATGTTGTGGTTTGACGAAGTGCGTTCGACGGAGAACACCATTGAGGCCTTGAGGGAGACCACAGTAAGTCGTTCGCAAGTGCCGCCTACAAGCCGAGACAACCGCCTTATTTGCATCCAGCAAGTCCTTTGAACCAAAGGACGCGTAAATGTACTAGTACTACGTGCTAGTACACAATAGTGTCGTCCGTCCATCTTAGTGCGGTGAGATAGTTTCTCGAAGAAGACGATGGAGAAGCGGAGTCAGCGAATAGTGAAATGATGGTTGCTTCGTCCGTGCTTTTGTGATTTGATGCCTCACTGATTTGTGATTTGTGATAGAAGGGACAGGGGAGTAGACTCTGTGCTCTATACTGTACTACATGCGTCCAAGCATGGGAGAAAGAGGAGATACATTGCATTTTTCTATTCCTTCAATAAATCAATCAGGGAGCTTCAGTTCCATCTTTTTGGCTTTGGCAACACCATCCATAATGGTTCCCACGATGCCAAAAGCTATTTTTCACATTTTGCTACACATTGTGGATGCCCTTAACCGTACCACTTGGTTTTGCTCCTGTGTGCTATCTATACAAATCTCAATTATGTTGATCTAAAAAATTATAGAATCAAGATTAGTAAAAAGGAGGTGATTTTGCCGCGCGGATGGCGGGGGAGGTTTCTTATTTTTAGAGGACGTTGTCCTGGCAGTTTGCTAACATGTGGTCCCACATGTCAGTGCGTTAGCAAGCCGATCCGCGTCCCACATGAGGCAGAACAACGACAGAAGCAACACATGGTTAAGTTGAAGAAGATGAGGGAGAAGCAGATTCAGCAACGAGTGAAATGATGGTTGCTTCGTCCCTCCAACTTCTTTTTTTAGCATTATTACTTCGTCCCTCCAACTTAACTGCTGGAAAGGTGCAGCTTTGTGATTTGACGCCTCATTGCTCATTACTACGTCGGCGCCATGCCTGGGGAGCTTCACCCCGGCTGCTCTGCACTGTATTCCGGTATGGCACGTGGACCCGGTAGCTTGATGTCCCACATGTCGGCGAAAGGGACTAGAAGATTTATGAAAGCGAGCGCTCCACTCTTACGACGGAGGAGTACACGACACGATGGCCCAGTGAACTGTCAGTTGTACTGTATAGTACTATAGTTTTGTTGTTTCGCACGATCCATCGATACAAACCCGATTAAACAGGAAAGGGCGGGATTTTTCCCATGTGGTAGATGATACTAACCATACATTTCAAAGGCAATTTTAATGTATGCAAACTGAATAATTAAGTAACAATATGATATCTAGTAAAACTAAAAACACATATGATTTATTATGTTAGAGTGTAGTAGTAGTGCTGTATTGCATAGTTGTTAGATGTAACATGCAAGAACGTGTAGAGATGTAGTTTTGGAGGGCCTACAGAGAGAAAAGCGTAATACGGTCACCGAACTTCAGAATAAGCTGATTACGGTCACTATATACATTTTGCGGTGATTATACGGTCACTTGCTCACGGTTCAACATCGGATTGCACTCTGTTGACCGGCCAAATAGTCTGTGTGGCGCCATGTTGACTAGTTAAATTGACCATGTTCCTTGTGGGTCCCACCTGTCAGTTCGCATATGAAAAAGGTCAAATAAACACAAATTTACGCAGGCGCGACAAGACTCCAACCCCTGCGTGGGAATCACCTTGTTGTGTACGTATGTGTCTGTCAGGGCCTGATGTGTGCACATGCACGTGTAGGTTGAGCACTTGAGCGTGAGTGTGTGTGTTGGTGGTGTGGTGTACTGGTGTGTGCATGCATGTGTGCGTGTGTGCGTGTGAGTGTTGCATGTGTGCCTGGCTACGTGTGTACGTGTGAGTGTTGTGTGCGTGCGTGGGTGCATGTGTTTGTGTGAATGTTGCATGCATGCAGTTCCTGTGCATGCGTGCGTATGTGTATAATCACCACACCAGCTCCTGTGTGTTAAAACTTAAAACAGACGGCTCAGCATACCAATACAAGGACACCTTGTCCGCTGTGCCCGCGGTCATGACTTCGAACCACCATCCAAAAATATTTTTGTCGTTTGTTTTCATTCTTACTAGCAACATGCCCGTGCATTGCACGTAACATCAAGATGCATTTGTATGACTAGTTTATCTTGTGAGAGAAAAGGATGAACGAGGAAAGGCCTTATTTGCAAATGTGGAGAGGTGTGTGGGTACCTTTTTGCAAAATTGTCATAGTTTCTTTCCTATCCGTCAGATATAAATCGGACGGCCTATATTGCAGGATGGAAGGCACACCATCATCACCAACTCTGTTTTTTATAAGAGTGTAGATGTAGAGTAGATACAAGCCGATAGGTGGGCACCATGGTAGTGAGATAATATGATGAAACACTAGAGGTGCCAGTGGAGCATTTAACTGGTCAAGTAGTCATATCTTGAGAAAATACAGAGTTGTACGGTGAGCCCGTGACTGTATAATAACCACTAAATGTAAATGGTGACCGTAGTGAGTGGATTCTGAAGTCCAATGTATGTATCGTGCTTTTGCTTCAAATACAATGATCGTCATTGTATATATCGCGAGAGAAAGATGAAACATGCATGAATGTGCTGGGGGCTTACTTTTAGAGGACATGGAGATAGTTTGTGTGCATACGTGAAAGGGGCGTACAGGGTGGGTATGCGATGGAGAGAGAGATGCTCTTCGTTTCTCTTTATTATGACTAACTTTGTATATAGTATAAACATATACAAATTCACAGTGTAGAATAAATATCATTGTGGGCACCATGCAATGCAAATTAGCGTTCGTACTCCTCCATATAAATTTGTAATGTTGTATATATGTAGAAACTCTAAAATAATTTTTTGGCCACACTTTATTCAAAAGGAATGTTGTATGCAAAATAAACGTGAAGAAAGGGCTTTTTAGATCAATGGGGTACGTGATGTGACATGTGTGAATGTGTAGTTGATGCATTTGGCGGGGCCTAGAGAGGTATGTGTGTGTATTACGTATTTGAGAGAGGCATGGATAGAGGGGCCGGTGGGGGGGCGTGGGAGAGATAGCACCAGAAATGAGAGTGGTCTAGAGAGAGAGACGAATATGACGTCACGACGAGAGATTCCCTTCCCTTGAGTGTGTATATGCAAGGGGGGAGGGGATAGAGGCACCAGGAGAATTTTTTTTGTGTGTGTGTGGTGTTTGTGTTGGTATGTGTGGGTGTGAGAAGATAATGAGACGTGGGGGCAGAGGTTGTGTCACCGCATGAGGTCCGGTGGGTCGAGGTGAGGCCCTTCGTTCGGTTCTGTCCTGCGCCATATTGGTCGGCCCGTGACGCATTTAGGAAGACCCATGGATGACTAGTCGTACAAGACAAAGATAGCAGAATTGTGAAGGACTCCGTGTCCACTGACAAAGCCGGCTAGGACTTGTAACCCTAGGTTCTCGGACTAAGGTAACCCCTTTATCTCTGATATTACTATTCATCCAACCTAAGTTTAAGGGGCATCCTATAGAATGCTCTGCTAGAATCATACTCGTCGATTAGGAAGAGAGGTGTGAGACAATGCGTGAGAGACAAGCCTAAAGATAATGTGCATACATGAGACACGTATGCAGGTCCATGTATATAGAAAGGGTCGATGGGGATTGTGTGTGTATGCTTGCGAGAGGAAGAGTGCTTGTGATAAAGGTTAGTGAAAACAGTTGTAAATGGTTACGAGAGGGAGGACGGTTATATCTAGAGCATGTGTGTGAGAAAGACACCTCGGGAGAGAGTGTGTGAGCATGTGTGAGAGACCACCGATGGAGAGTGAAACTAAACGTAAAAGACTACTGTACACATTGATTAAAGATATAAATTGTATCCAAATATTAGGATGGGATCATGATATTTGTAATTCGCGTAAGGAACGGCCATTGATCCATCAGACATCTAGATTCTATCGATTTTGAGCATGTCTACGTTATTATTCGACACAATTGATCCACATAGTTAGTATTTTGAACTCCAGACAATGCATTGCTTTAGCAATCGAATATAAACGTGAGTATAGTTCATGTTGTGTGTGTAAAACACATTATACATACGAAAGTTACACAATGAACATTATAAATAGTTATCTATGAACTAGCATACATTTGAATTCAACTTAAGGTGGTTTAAAAATTGAATTCAACATGAAGTCCATTCAATTATTTGAATTTGATATCATGGCATTTGTAAATCATACCTAAATTATGGGGGCACCAATCTTTGCTCTGATTTTGTACATGATAGCATATTTAGTCGTGTACAAAATAGATTCAAATTTAGCTCCTCCATTCCAAAATAATCGTAGTTATAGGATTTTCAAGTGTCAAAATTTCAAAAAGAAGCGAATAATTTAATGAGGTTTTCAAACATACAAGTTCAAATATAACGTTGTCTATTTAGGTCAATCCTCATAGTTCAAGAGTACTCTAAACGTGAATGCTTGTGTTTCAAAATTTCGAACGAAGCGCCAAAAGAGCCTCTACTCGCCCGCAATCGCGTGAGACCAATGTTTGGTAGTACAAGGAAATTACTTTTCTAATAACTCCGACCCGTGAAACCTATCGGCCCGACGTCCAAAGGTCTAAATCAGGCTAGGTTTGTAGCTTCATCTAGACGCCATGCAACCGCCTCCGAAAAACATTCATACACAATGGCCGCCTAAGCACACATGCGTGCGGCCGAAATCGCTCCCGCCCACTATTTGGGACACCTGGGATTACCATCCTACCCCCGACCTGCAGTAAGTCTGAAATTTAAGAGGGGGGCAAAGTTTGTACTTTCACCAAATTTCAAACAAGCGCGTCCCATCTTCTATTCAAAAAAAGCTAAAAACAAGCGCGT
>NC_041383.1:785028810-785046660 GCF_002162155.2 Triticum dicoccoides
CACCAACCGCGAAACCCCGGCGTCCTCCGTCCGCCACCCCATCCCACCCATCAACCGCCGCCCTCCTCCATCATGCGAAGCCGATACCTCGACGTCGTCGTCCACCGCAACCTCAATCGCAACGCCCTCCACGGCTAGTAGCTGAAGCCGAGGGCGAGCCATTCGTACCCAAGCCAGTTCAACCACGTCGTCCTGCGCCTCACCGCTGCCGCTCCAACTTCGCCACCGTCCACCGCACCAGAGCTGTTCCTGCTACGCCATCCTTCACCGCCTTGGATCTGCTTCCCCTCCGTCGATATACGGCCACGGCAACACAGTCAACAATTTGGCCATGGGTTTGTCCAAGGAACCACGGCTCTCCAAAACATCGGTTCCCCCGGGAAAAACAAGAAGATCGCCGCGACATATCAACACCACACTGGCAACCGATACAGGTACTAATCTTCCCTTATTCGTGCAAATCTTACTTGTCTGCTTGCACAGTATTCATCCCACAAAATACACTAGTTGACTGCTTCTTCTTCATATTAGATGTTCCTAGTAACTTGCGATGCACAAGGTTTCTCCTCATATACTATTTCACCTTAGCTAGAGGTCCATCGCCCCCCTAAATTTCAATTTCTGGCCAGTTGATTCCTAATTAACGGAAGCATTCCCCGGCGTAACAGGCGCTAGTACGCCTATTACGCCGGGAAAGCAACGCCTTGGTGTTTATCTTAGGGGCATGTGCGGCCTAGAGCTACTGGCACCCGATCTGGAGGTCAGCCGGGATTAAAGGGATGGCCTGGGGGTGCTGCCAAGCACGGTGGTGGTGTGAGGTCGAGGGGAGGGCGGGGCGGCGGAGGCAGGGGTCTGGGCCGGTGGTCGCTAGAAGTTCGAGATAGATCGTCAACAGTGACTGGCGGGAGGTAGACGAAGGCCATCTGCTCGTTCCTTATAGATCAGACGGTTCATTAAAAAAATCGACTGACCTATTTATTTTCAGTCGACTATTATCTTAGATATGACCACATGTGGTGGTGTGCTGGAGGAGTACCTGCATTTCCTGTGCTCATATATTACAAAATCATACGGAGTAGAATCTAATTTTGTTTGCCATGCAATGTTGTAGAGCTATCATATGTCTCTTGTCATTTATATTTCAGCCACCTGCTATCTGCTACTTTTACAGTGCACTAGTTCTACACACACTTCACCCATACTCTCACTATTGTGTTTCTATGCAAGGGTATTTCAGAGTCTGCCTCGAGAGAAGCAACAAAGAAAAGAGAGAAGTCGTGCCAGCTTTCTTTGCAGGTAGGCGCGGCACTTTACAGCGCTATAAAGGGTGCAGTGTCAGCAGATGGAGGCGGTAAACGTAGCTCTGGAGTTGATGACGTTGCTCGCAATGAACCACCATCCCAGGTGCTTCCTTTAACTTCGCGGTGTCATATGTGGTTGCATGTTCCATATGGTGTCTAGCTTGTATTCAAAAGGCCGAAGTCAGTCTTTATTAAGATAAGGAAAGATATTTTTTACATGAACCACCATCCCTTGAGCACCAGAAGACAAATAGCTAGTCAGGGCACTAGCCGAGCTAGTGACAAGCCCAGCAAAGACAAGCATCACCTGGAAGCCAACTAAAAAGCCGCGATGGTGGCGAAGCAGCCCGCCTCCCACCAGGCTCTCAAGTCCTAGATAATCATGCTCACCACTCCAGCCAGATTCTAGCTTGTATTGCTTCCAATTTGGTTAAATTGCATCTGCTTAGCTTACACATTATACCTTTGAATATGACATGCCTTTCTGTTTTTGGTACATACTAGTACATCTGTGTATTAACCATGTTCTTACATCAAACTAATGTTCTTGTGTATCCGTCATCAATCACTTATGATGAGGCAGGAAAGCAAGTGGACTACTCCTCATTTAAAGAATGCAGCGTCAGCCTCCCGACATGATTCTCAAGAAACAGCAATGCTAGATGAAGATAGTGAATGTAGCTCTGTAGTTGATTACAACATTTCCCCTACACTAGCATCGCAGGTGCTTGCTCTAACTTGGCAGCGTGATTGTGGTTGCAAGTTGCATATGGTGTCTAGATTGTAATTCTTCCAATCTGGTTAAACTGCATGTGCTAGTCTGCTTAGCTTATACATTATACCTGTTAATGTGACATGCCTTCCTGTATTTAGTACATAGTACATCTGTCTATTAAGCATGTCCTTACATAAAACTATTGTTTTTTTATCCCGCATCAATCAATATGACGAGACACCTTTAGTATATGCAGTGCGATATTAGTTGCATCTTTCGTATGATTTATAGCATGCATTGCTTCTAATTTGTTGAAATTCCATTTATGATGGGACGCTTTTAACTTGGCAGAGTCATGTTGGTTGCATCTTTCATGTGGTGTCTAGCTTGCATTGCTTCTTATTTCTTGGAATGGTTTCTGCTTAGTTTACACAAATAGTTGTGAACATGCCATGCCGTCCTATTTTTCGTGCATATTCCATCCTGATATCATGTGTTTGCCTTACATCAAAGTACTGATTGTCAATATCATGCATGAATGAGTTCTGAAGAGAGAATTTTATTGCTTTTTCTTGTTGGTTTTACTTGACAATTCAAAATCAATAAAGCGGAAGGAAGTTAGCAAGGCAGCGTATAAAGGTGCTCCTTCCGAACGGAGGGCCTCTACAGTTTCTACTCCTCCACACCCCCAAGATGATTTCCAAGACAACACATGCATATACACTCAACAAAGTTGTGTTTATGATGAGCACGTCTCCCCTAGTGCACCATCACCGGTGCTCCCTCTAACTTGGCACTATTATATGTAGTTGCATGTTATGTGTGATGTCTAGCTTGTATTGCTTCTAATTTTGTTGAATTCTATCTGCTTACTTTACACATTATACTTGAATAAGACATGTGTTCCTGTTTCTAGAACATACAATATCTATCTATCACACCATGTTCTTACATGAAATTACTACTGTTGTGTAACCTGCAACAATCACTTATCATACGACACGTTTGACTTTGGAGTGTGATATAGGTTACATCTCGCGTTCTTTTCTAGCTTGTACTACTAATTTGTCGAACTGGCACTTATGACTAGACAGTTTTAACTTGGTAGAGTGATATTCGTTGCGTCTTTCATATGGTGTCTAGCTTTCATTGCTTCTAATTTGTTGAAATGCCTTCTCCTTAGTTTACACATCATAAGATATGAATATGCAATGTTGTGATTATGCAATGGCACTAATGACGAGAGACCTCTAACATGGTAGTGTGATATTGTTTGCATCTTGCATATGATTTATTTCTTGTACTGCTTCACATTTGTTTAAACGCCATTTATGATGAGACACTGTTAACTTGGCAGAGCGATATTTGTAGCATCTTTCATATGGTGTCTACCTTCCATTGCATTGCTTCTAATTTGGTGAAATGTCTTCTGCTTAGTTTACGCATCATAGTTCAGGTTATCTCTTCCGTCCTGTTTTTCGTACATATTACATCCTCCTATCATGTGGTTGTCTAACATCAAAGTTCAGTTCGTTTGCATCACGCATCAATTTGTTCTGAAGAACTAAAGTGTTATTGGTTTTTCTTGTCGGCTTGACTTAACATGGCACAGAGAAAGAGGAACAAACACAGAATGGCAGGGAATGAGAAGCAGATGAATCCTGCAGATTCTGCTGGTACTGATGGTGCAATAGAAGGTCAAAGTCCAACGGAAAATTCTACAAATGGGGCATCCCATGCTACATGAGCTGCAAAAAAAGCCAAACAGAAACAAATAGCTGCCACCAAACAAGCAGAGACAACCCTAGTTCTTGCAACACCTACCACAGTACTACCAGCTGCACGAGTTACTCGTGCCTCAACTGAGCTAGCAGCACGTTCCCAAGCTCCCTTGCCACCTGACACTACTTCCCAAGCACTCTTTACACAAGACGAGTTGGCAATATCAGATGAACCTTGTGACCTTCAACAGCAAGATGGTAGTTGATGGAGTCAAGTTACAGTTGCATGCTTCTTTATATGTAGTCTCACAGTTTGATGTACACTAACACTTCCTATGTTCGTTGTTGGACTAGCACCTAGGCGCAAGAGGAAACAAACATCAGGGATAATGCTCGATAGGTTAACTAAATCTAGAGGAGGAAGAATGGAGATCCGTCTTGAGGCAGGTTTAAAAAGGCCAAGTGATGCTACAGAGTCAGCCAAGTTAGTATCAGAGGCAGCGATTGCCGTTAGGTGTCATGTACGTATCCTCCCAACATGGATTTAGTACATGAATGACAAAGACGAAACCCAGTTCAACACCTTCCTCGACCATTTATCTGTAAGTATGGTTATGTATGGAAACTAGTAATATCGTCTTGCTCTGTCCCATACTTTCTAGGTTGCTGATAATGAGACTCCATAATTTTCAACAGATGAGGTTCAAGTTGGATAGCCAAGATGATGCAACCAGACAAGCTTGCACCCATGTTTTCAAGTCTGCTCTGCGACAGTATCGGTATAACTTGAGGAAAACTCACTTTGAAGGCAAGGATAACAGTGAACTTTCCCAAACATCTCCAGTGGAAAATATATCGGATGAAGACTGGAGGGGGCTTGTTAAACACTAGTCTGGTCCGAAGTATCAGGTACATTATATATATGTGATCAGATCACATGTTGAAGTCCTATTTACGCATGTGCCACATAGATCTATCTTCTTGTAGGTGAACTGTTCAAAGAACAAGGCCAACCGTACGAAAGTGAAATTCCAACAAACGACAGGATCTCGTAGCTATATTGCACACTGCGAGGCTCTTGTAATTAGCTAATGTTTCACTCTTTTCGATGTACCATATTATCATATCTATATTGACTTTTTCGAAATGCAGAGGAAAACCCGCAAGGACCAAAAAGTACCTGAACCAAATGATGTGGAAATCTTCAAGGACTGTCACACCAGCAACAAGAAGGGCATGACTACACCAGTCAAAGCCGCTGTTGTAAGTCCTTAATCATCATGCCTTTTAACTACTACTTACTCTGACTTGTGCCTTGAACTGCATGGTTTGCAGCCAATGTCTATTACTCTTTTCAATTTTATACACAATTGTCTTAGCGTATCATTGCACCTTACAAGGTTTAAAAGAGAGGAGTGATGTTCCTTTGATCTTGACCCGTAATCTAGTTCTGTGCTGGACTTGCCCACACAATGTTACAATTGTCTGTTTGTCTGTTCTCAGTTGTTTTGTGATATGAATGATGTCATACTATGCTTACCATATTATAAACTTCGTCTCTTCATCCTTAGCCCTCAATACAATGTGAAGAAATAGACAATACATTAGCGATGGTACATGGTCATATGTTTGGAACCTGGTTTTATTATGTACTTTGCAATAAAATACAACTAATATTTTACATGGTTTCACCAGAATAAGTTCTATATATAGACCAAAGCTATTTTGTTTGGTTTTGCTGCCTTCTTAATATCTTCTGTTCTGGTACTACTAATGTAAAAACTCAACTTTTCAACGAGCTATGGAAAAAATGGTGGAACTGCCACCTTTTGAAGGTGGCGAGGCAACTATAACCCAATGTCAGCTCTTGCTGTAGTGGGTCAGTACCTGTCCACTAACAGTGCCAAAAGCACGTTCCTGCGTAATGCTGGGTTGGTTGTTAAGGCAATCTCATCCAAACTGCCTCATGATCAAGATATGCAAGCTCAAAGCAATGTTGTATCTGCGCTCCAGACACAAGTCCATTCCCTAACAGAGACCATTTGTGAAACAAGGAGAAACATTGTTTGATTTCATCAAGATATGCATGGTTTTGAAACCAGACTATCAGACATTTGCTATGTTGTTCAGGAGCCTAGGAGAAATGAAGGCGAGGGTTATGGTGCTCCATCGGACAATACATCATGAAAACGTAACAGTCAGGTCAAATGAACTGAGCTTCTGAACTTCTGGTGGTGCATTTATCTGCTAGACTGTTAAGTTTTATGCCAACCTTCCTTTTGTTATATTGTTGTAATTTGTTTTGGTGCGATACAAAATTTTTTCTTAACGTGCAGCCACCGGCTGAAGAAAATAGCAAGCCATTTTTGTATAGTGTAGGGTGTTCCCCATATTTGCACTGGTGGCGATCTTTGATGCCGAGTGGATGTAATCTGTGTAATCGCCTTAATAGCCTAGCATTAATTTTGGCCTTATTTATTTCCTAGTCTTCTTTTTCCCTGGTTTGTTAGTGGCCGCAACAACCATGGGCCATTTACTGGCCATAGGATCCATGGGTCTCCTACGGACCGTCGATAAATGGGCCTCCATCAGGGCCGTAGAATCGGTGGGTCTCGGGTCGTCAGATAAATGGGTCTACATGGGCCGTAAATGGGCGTAATTGGTATCGGCCCAGCACGGTAATGGGCCGTTACCAGCCTGGAGGACAGCAAAGGCTTAATTCTGTCACAGGCATAACGGGTCGTTAATAGGCCAGAATATAGGACAGGCTGGAATCGGTGCAACGGGTTAACAGGCCAGAAACGGGCCGACTCTTGCCATGGGCCTAATTTGGCCCATTAGGGGAACAGGCCAGTAATGGGCCGGAAGTAATCGAGGGCCGGAAAGGAGCCCAAGAATGTATGGGCCGTCAATAGGTTGAAAGCTAACACGGACTGGAAACGGTGCAATGGGTTAATAGGCCAGAAACGGGCCGACTCTTGCCATGGGCCGAATTTGGCCCATTAGGGGAACAAGCCAGTAACGGGTCGGAAGTAATCGAGGGCCGGAAAGGATCCCAAGAACGTATGGGTCGTCAATAGGCCGAAAGCTAACATGGGCTCGAAACGGCCCATGTGAATCACGGGCCATTAATGGGTACAAAGAAAATTACTGTTCATTATGGGCTAGAGTCACCGTGGGCCTCTAAAGGGCCTAAAGAGACGAAGGCCTCATGTGGGCCGAAAGACATCATGGGCCATACATGGGCCGAAAGTGAAATGGCCTGGTGTTATATTCAACGGCCCACATGACATTGTTGGGCCGATTTTCGTTAGGGCCTAATGGGTCGTGAGTTACCGGGACGTAAAATGGGCTATTTGCAAAGAGACCGTTAACAGGCTTTTCATGGGCCAGCCAGTTAACTTTTGACCAAGTCAAACAGGCCGGCTTTGTAAGCTAAATGGGCCAGTGGTGGGCCATGGCATGTGTCGACATATCATAGGCACCTATCTGACCCACTAACGAGCTGACATGTGTTTCGTCCGGCCAATAAGAATTTTACACATGGAAATTTCCCATTGGTCCGGGCTGTTAACGGGTTATCAGATCCAAAACCCGACCCGATAGCTTAACGGCGTTCCGTTACGGTGGATGCCACGTGTCGGTCACCCTTGACGAAAGCACTTCTGTGACGCGCGATTTATCGTCATGGAAGTGGACACTTTCGTGGTGATAATTTCGGTAATGTCATGGAACACTTCTACGGCAGCACAAGTATGACTATCTTGATTCTGTCATAAAATCGTCATGGATGTACATGCATGACAGAAAATGCGACCTACTGTGACAAACACATATCATCACGGAAGTGTATTATTTTTGTAGTGTAGTTAGAGCCTCATCCTTAATATTTAACAAATACACATAGCAGAATCTAGTGGAATCATCAATCAGAGTCATGAAGTATTTCTTTCCACCTTTAGTCAACACACCATTCATCTCACAGAGATCTGAATGTATGAGCTCTAACGGTGCTAGGAGTCTCTCCTTCGCAAGCTTATGAGGCTTACGAGGTTGCTTAGCTTGCGCACACGCATGGCACTTAGAGCCTTTGGCTAAAGTGAAACTCGGGATTAAATCCATCTTGGCTAGCCGCATCATACAATCGAAATTTATGTGACAAAGACGTGAATGCCAAACCTCAGATTCATTCACATTAGAATAAATTTGGTTCACGACTTTATTACAGAAATCCTCTAGGGAAAGGCAGAACAAACCACCACAATCATATCCTTTTCCAACAAATAGTCCATACCGAGATACGACTACTTTGTTAGACTCTCAAATACTAACTTAAACCCTTCTTTACATAGAAGGGAGCTACTAACGAGATTCTTCTTGATGGCGGGGACATGTTGCACGTTCTTCAGTTGCACAATCTTTCCTGAAGTAAACTTCAGATCGACCATGCCAACACCATGAACAGAAGCATGCGAGCCATTCCCCATCAGGACGGAACAATCTCGTGCGACCTAGTAAGAATAAGACAAAGACACATCAGCACACACATGAATATTGGCCACAGTGTCAGCCCACCAATCCATGGACTAACAAACTGAAAGTATGGTAAACAGATTATCATACCCAGATGCCACATCATTGTTGCTCAGAGTGACATTGACAGACTTGGAGTCTTGTCCTGACTTGTACTTGTTTGGGCACTTATTTGTCCAGTGTTCCTCTGAACCACAAGTAAAGCAGCCATCTCTCTTTTTGTCTTTCTTCTTACCCTTCTTCTTAAAGGTAGTATTCTGTTGGACAGAGTTCTTTCCCTTGAACTTGTGGAAGTTCTTCTGCACCACATTGGCGCTAGAAGAACCATCTGCCCCTTTCACGTGTGAGTCCTTTGCTCTCGAGTTTTGCTCAACACTGAGATGACCGATGATATCCTCAACAGAGAATTCACGTCTCAAGTGCTTGAGAGAAGTAGCAAAGTTCCTCCATCCAGGAGGGAGTTTTGCAATAATGCAACCCGCGACAAATTTGTCCGGCAACTCACACTTCAGGAGCTCCAGCTCCTTAGGCGATGCACTGTATCTCATGAGCCTGGTCCAATACAGAACGGTTATCAACCATTTTGTAATCATGGAACTGCTCCATGCCATACAGTTTGCTCCCAACATCAGTTGCGCTGAACTTAGCTTCGAGCGCATCCCACAAGTTTTTGGCAACACGCATATGGAGATATGCGTCAACTAGCTTGTCTCCGATCACAGTAAGAACGGCTACCACAAAGATGGTGGTTGCCTCCCTAAACGCCTTTTCCTGTTCAGGAACAATCGTTTCTGTGGGAGACACAGCAACAACCCAAAACACGTTCATTGCTGTGAGCCACAAGGTGGTCCTTGTCTGCCAACGCTTAAAATGCGTCCCAGTAAACTTTTCCAGTTTCAGTGTCGCAGCAAAGCCTTGAATCGAAAAGTGCCTAAAATAAGGTTTTTGGATTGTTGGAAATATTAGCACTTTTCCCATTACACTAATCCACGAGTAAACAGTAAGCATGGAAAATACGGTATGCATCTCAGCATACTAGCACGTACAGAACATAGAAGCAAACCATCTATGAGCAGCACATATACGGCTAGCACAAGCACGAGTAAGTGAGGGATGAACAGATCATACCCTTCGGTTGGCCAGGCCGACGCGACGGCAGCAGCAGCAGCCTCGGCTTCGTCCGTGGCCTTCTTCTTAGCGGCGGCGGCGGCGGCCATGGTGTTGATGCAGGGGAAGTAGAAGCAAAGGCTGACGGAGCTGGGGACGGATCGGGAGCAGTCGCGCCGAGACGCTCCCCAAAAACCTTATTGCCGTTCTCCTGGGCAGGATCTCGAATGGCGGGGTTCCGGAGGCACCTGCTCTCCCGACCAACCGTGCACGCGGTCGTCGGGATGGGATCGCCATAGGCAGCACAGAGCAAGGAACAATAGATGACGGCTAGGTTACGAGAGAGGGAGTGAGTGAACCGAACGAGCTCACTCCACTGGGCAGAGCCTTCTTATATAGGCCGTCGGGCAGGAAGTCGTGGGCCTGGGCGGAGGCCCACGACCGAGTCTACGCACTCCCCAGCAAGGGAGCCTCCCGGCAAGCGAGTCAGAGAAGGGTCGCACTCCCGGCAAGGGAGTCAACGAATCCCGGCAAGGCAACAGAAGGGTCGAACTCCCAGCAAGGGAGTCGACGAATCCCGGCAAGGAAAAGCCCACAGTCCAACGTCTCGGACAGTGGCCCACCTGTTAGTGACTCGTTAATTAATCCCTGAGCGGCAAAAAGAAGCTCCGGCTCGGCTCATTCCCGCAACCCGCGGCGCGCGCACGTCATGACAAGACGAGGCGGGCGGCGGAGGAGGAGGAGGAGCGCGCGTGTACCACTCCTCTTCCCAAGCTCCCAATGGCAAGTGGTAGAGCAGCCCTTATAAAGGGGTCTCGACTCTCCTCAACTAGCAAGGTGGGACTAAACTTCCCACCACCTGCCATCTCATACATGGGCCTCAAGATTAACCAGGGATTAGTGTCTTATATGGGCCTAAGCCCATCCATAATCCATCAATCCCCCACCAGATCTCGAGGCACATAAGTTTGTCAACTGTTCCAAACAATGTTTGATATATTAGAAATTTCAGTGGAGACTGTTAAGTTGAACTTACACCTAGAGCAACAGGATTAGACTTCTTCACAACTGAACAATGGACTATGCCTTGAATTGTCAGTTTGGCGTGTAGAAGTTTCGCCTATTGTTAGCTGATACGTGGTTGCCGAAGGCTAAACCCCACGGGTGGAGCTTATTAGTCATACTCCATACCTTCTCATGAGCCTAAGCCCATCCATAATCCATCAGAATGTTGATTGATTGGTTGTAATGTTGCGTATAATAATTAATAAAAGATGAAATAAATTATGAAGATAAATATAATTAAAAGTTTGCTTTTCGAATTACTGCCTGTAGTGGGTAGTATCATAATTAAGTTATTATCGTGCATATGATACTACCTTCGTAATGCATAGTATTATAGATCAGTATCTTACATGATCTTATTTGTTGCCATGAAGAACCTATAGTAGTAAAATATTTATTATGATACTCAACATCTTTCTTTCTTCATTCCATTCTATGACATCTTATCAAAATTATCTCGTTAACATGCATGATACTCCCTCTGTAAAGAAATATAAGAGCGTTCAATAGTGATCTAAATGCTCTTATATTTCCTTACAAAGGGAGTACTAGCTATGATGCTCCCTTTACGGGTAGCCTTATATGAATTTTGTATCGACGTTCGTTTCCCTGTTAACTAGTTACAAAGTGGAGTGCGTTATGTACTCACAGGAAATGAGGCAGGTCATTTTATTCTATATAATGGAGCTTTATTCATTTAAGTTGTCACTTTGATCGATACAAAACCAATGAGCACACACCATGCTTCTACATGATTAGGATGCACATAGCCAGACACACACGCATACACAGTTTGTAATTTTCTAGGATGAATTAGCTCACGAGCTTGCAACATTAGCTATAAGAGAAACGTGCACCAAGTAGCACTTACAATTTGTTCATCCATTTTCTTAGTTTCTCACTTGCAACCGATATACTTTCAAATATAACATCTCAAAGGAACGCAACAGGCCAAACGTATCATGACTTGGAAACTAGTAAAAGTATATTTTAAAATTGCAAGACTGCCCATGGAAACAAAAACTGTGTTAAACTACCCAGCGAGCTTGTAAGACTTAACCATGAGAGTTGCAATTATGTTCAACTTGATCAAATTCCGATGCGACTTACTAAAAATAAGAATCCGAAATTTGTTTCTACAGTAGCTACGGGTGTAGATACATAATGAGTTGTTGCTTGCGTTTGCTGAATCCATTTCTATCTAGACTGTCTACGGTGTAGCCACTACACGCCTTCTCTCAGAACGATTATACCCATCACTAGCCTGTGCCACCAGCGTTGGCGCCTTTCGCTTTCGCCATGACTTTGACCACTTTACTGTGTTTCCAATGTTCGACACGTCCATCTTGAACTCATCTCTGGTACCACAGCACCATCTTTCCACCACTAACCAAAATTACTCCTCAAATTCCACACAAAAAAAATATACTATACAACCAGGAACCAAACTGTATTGTCCTATCATTTAGCCCGTAAGATAGCATCCAGACACTATATTGTTCACACACTTGATCAGATAGTAGATGACATTGAATTAGATATCACGCAATGACACTGACTGACATAGCTAGCGAATATAGGAATTTAGTGTGAAACAGATGCTAACACTGACGAAACTGTCGAAACTGAAGATAAGACTTCAGAGAGGCGGCTGCCCGGCGATGCGCGCGGAGCGGCGTCTGCCCATTAGCTCAGGCTGTTGCACTGTATGTGCTATCTCGTGCACCTCGTCGGCTTCGTCGGAGATTAGAGGCCGCCGCAGCAGCTGCTCCAGCAACGCCGCGGCCCCAGGGGGTGTCCCCATCCCGGACAGCTTCTTCTTGAGCTTGGTGTTCCAGTGGTTCTTGACGTTGAAGCCCGTCCGCCCCGGCAGCTGGGCCGCGATCACCGCTCACCTGCATGCCAACGCCAACGCGCTCATCAGCAAAACGTTAACGCGGAGAGGTGCAGCTAGCTAGCTAGCTCGGACAACGAACGAGACGGCGTGGATCATCATCGTGGGGTACCACCTGTCGCTCAGTACGGAGTGCAGCTTGATGATGGCCTGCTCCTCGGCGTCAGTGATCTCGCCGTGCTTGGGCTTGTGCCGCAGGTAGTTGGCCCACTGCAGCCGGCAGCTCCTCCAGCACCGCTGCAGCCCTGTCACGCGCGGCAAGCAGTGCAACGACCTCGTTCAGCGGCAACGACATTCACTCACTTAACCAGAGCGGTGCGAGTAAATTGAAGAAAACCACCGGTTTAAAGATTAGGTTTGCAAAAAACACTACAATACATCTTTTTTACAGAAAACGCCATGTCTTTAGTATTTTTTTTGCAAAAATCACTGATCGTCGGATCTTGCGCTGTTAAGTAAGATAAAGACATATGGGTCCCAATTTTCCGCTGACGTGGCATATCGTTTTACCCAAGACAGCGTTAAACGGGTAAAAAAGCGAAAACAACCGCAAGTTTTTCCCCTGTGTTGCCCAGGCCCTTGCCCTGTCCTGCCACACAGTCAGCCGCCTCGATGGCGCCGCTCACCACCATGCGCCAGCTGCCGCCGTGCTCACCTCCCTACCCCGCCGCGCTCCCGCCTCTGCTCGGCTGCGCCACTGCCTTCATGCACCGCCCAGGCGGGTAAGGGCCCACCTCGAGCAGGCCCCGACGCTCCCTGCGCCTCTCCACATGAGCTGCCAACGGCGATGCGCGCACGCGCTCAAGGCGTCGCCACCTCCGACGAGGGATGACGCGATGCGCTGTCGCCCCGTTTGCCCCCAGCCCGCCACGCCCGGATCCGGCGAGGGAGGCCGCGCCGCCGCCCCGATTTAGCCTCCAGCGCGAAGAGACGCCCTGTGACGGCTGCCGGATCCAGCGAGGTATGCCGCGCCGCCGCCCCAATTGGCCTCCAGCGCGAGGAGGCGCCTAGCGCCAGTTGCCGGATCTGGCGAGGGATGTCGCCGCCGCCCCGATTTGCCCTCCTGCGTGAGGAGGCGCCTAGCGCCGGTTGCCGGATCCGGCGAGGGATGTCGCCGCCGCCCCGATTTGCCCTCCTGCGCGAGGAGGCGCCTAGCGCCGGTTGCCGAATCCGGCGAGGGATGTCGCCGCCGCCCCGATTTTCCCTCCTGCGCGAGGAGGCGCCCAACACAGGCTGCGTTGACCGCCCCGACCCGTGGCGAGGATCTGATTGCATGTTTTTCCTTTTTGATTTAAGGGTGTCCGTGTAAAATCTATGGACTAGCTTCTGAAATTAGATTAAAATTGACCTAGCATGAAATGTTACGCCACGTAGGCAAAATGGGCCCCAACTGTCATAAGCGTGCTTAACCGAGTCAAATCCGTCGATCAGTGATTTTTGCAAAAATATTACTGAAGACGTGGTGTTTTTCGCAAAAAAAATGTATTATAGTGTTTTTCGCAAACCAAATCTTCAAATCGGTGGTTTTCCGCAATTTACTCACGCTCCACGGACGGACTCACCGGCGTTCTTGGGGATGAGGCGCCAGTTGCGCGCGCCGTACTGCATGATGTAGGAGAGCAGCTTGTCGACCTCCTCGTCCGTCCACTGCCCGCGCTTCACGTTCTCCTTCTCGCAGCATGGGATCCGGTCCATGTCGGCGCCTCCGCCACCTCCCGGACCGCCTTTCGCGCCGGTGGGCGGTACGTCGCGCGCCCGCGCTGCGTTCTTGCGAGTGTGTGTCTGAATTTTCGATCGGCGTGCGGCGCTCGTATCTGCAGGCGAGCTAGGACAAATGTTTCCTACAAGCAGTGGTAGTTACCACCGCTTGCGTTTTATATGTTGTATGTAGTATCTGTCGAAACCGAGAGTATGTACGTGTAGTATGTAGTATATAACAATGTTTAGGTACTATATACTAATTTTTAGGTAGTATGTACCATTTTTTGAGTATGCTCTTTTTTACGTACAAATATGTACGTATTTCACAAATATAAAAAAAAACTATGAGCTCATGTGCAATTTTTTCATGTAACTTGCTTTGAAATATCTTATATATTATATGAACATATTTAAAATAATAAAATAGTATATATAGTACCACATGGTAGTATATGAGACATGTGGGGTAACTACCACCGGCTGATAGGATGGATTTTTCATATATATATATGACAGCAGTTTGGGACACCTAGGTGCCCAGGCTCCTTGCCTTTCAACCGCTCGATTGCGTTGAGATGTGTGTTCACATATTACATTACAATTGACTAATTTGGAAATAATTATGGCAGAATACCTACCATAAATATGGCCATTAGTAGCATGCAAGACAATAATTATGTAGTAGTAGCAATTAGGAAAGAAAATGCCATGCATGGCAACGTTGCATATTTGAGAGCTATTAATTTGAGAGACACAAATCAGAAATTAATGCATATGGAGACATTTTTCATACGTGTATTAGTAAGAGGTATGTTGTACTCATCCGTGAAACATGCTTTTTTTACTAGGTATATGACATATTGAGTATATGATATCATGGGTATACCCAATGGGATGTTGTGTACGACTCGGTCTTAATGTTTATCTAAATGACATATACCTTGAAAATTAATTCATTAGAAACATACATACAAACATCCTTTGGGTATACGATATCATAGGTATATCCAATGTGTACCTAATAGATATGTACGTACAATTTGAAGATTGTGGTATACGATAAACTAGGTATACAAAATAGGAGGTGTGTTGTACTCTTATCTTCGTAGGGTATATTATAGCATGGGTATCATACATTAGTCATACGATATACTGAATATATATTAGAAACATACATACGAACAAAATGTAATAGTTCCAAAAATAAATTATTGAATATATATACACACCTGCGTATACATATAATTTCGTTTGTAGGTATTAGCTACCCGTAGGAAACAAAAATACGTGTATTAGATACCCGCAGTAATTCAAAACAAATCAACATTAGTACGATCTATTGTATGGCAAGTCTTCCATGCCTAATATTTAGAAAACAAAAATAAAATGTAAGCATGGAAAGTCTTGCATGAAGAATAATTGGGAAATAAATTAAATATACCACACTTTTCAAAACAATCAAGGTGTCCAGGCATCTAGGTGCCCCCATCTATTTTACCTATATATATATATATATATAGGTGCGGGCCGGGGCGCTGGGCCGGGACGGGGCAGGTTGCCCACTCGCACGACGCCGGATGTACCCCCAGTCCAGGCAAGCACGGTGGCGTCCGTCGCGTTTTCGCCATCTCCATGATGCTCCGCTCTTCTCTGCTCGATCCACGTACGTGCGTGCCTAGAATCCTCTCCTGGTTTGTGCGTCGCTGGCTAGCCCAGCGATCAGGCCACCACGAGCTTCACGGTGGCTGGAGTGTGGGCCTCCCGTGGGGTGCAGCCTTGCATGCGTTCTTTGCCGTTTGAATTTTTTCAGTCGAATTTTGCCATTTCATTAGCGACTACTCACTAGTAGAAAAGGGGGCAATGGTCCACGCCGATCCAGCCCATTAGTCCCGGTTCAATCCAGAACCGGGACCAATGGGGGCATTAGACCCGGTTCTTGAGCCCCGGGGGCCGGCCGGGCAACGTGGGCCATTGGTCCTGGTTCGGCTGGACCTATTGGTCCCGGTTGGTGGGACGAACCGGGACCAATGCGCCTCGCTCCTGGCCCACCACCATTGGTCCCGGTTGGTGGGACGAACCGGGACCAAAGGGTTGGTCCTCGTTACGGCCAGAGTTTAGTCCCACCTCGCCAACCGAAGGGGAATCGGACCGGTTTATAAGCCCTCCCTCTCTGCCATATTGAGCTCCTCTGAAAATGAAAATAGATGCCCTTATATAGGAAAATTAGCCTAAATTCATACGGATTTCGATTGAAATTTGTTATGAATTTAAGTTGATTTTCCTCTATAAGCGCATCTATGCTCATTTCTGAGTAGTTTTTTTATATTATTTTTTCTTTTCTGCTATATTTATTTTTTTCTTTTTATTTCTGAGTTGTAATAAGCCATTAAAAATAAGGATATATGCTCCTTTCTTAGTACAGTTAATCACAACTATTTTTTGCTTCTATTCATTTCTGGATAGTTTTCTATATAGTTTCTTTTTTCTTTTCTGTTATATTTATTCTTTTGTTTTTATTTCTGAGTTGTAATAAGTCATTAGAAATAAGCATCTATGCTATTTTTTTAGTAAAGTTAATCAAAATTATTTTTTCTTCTATTTATTTCTGAGTGGTTTTTTATATAGTTTTTTTCTTTTCTGCTACATTTATTTTTTTCTTTTTATTTCTGAGTTGTAATAAGTCATTAAAAATAAAAAAGAGGTGCAATGCTCGTTAAGACGAAGCCACTCCCCCGGAGCAATACGAGTGGGTCAACGGTAGTCACACGACGATGCCTTGATCATGGTAACGACATGGAACGCCACCATCGCCCGCCGTCAGCTCGGTTTTCACCGGCAACTACGTCTCCCCGACTCGCAGCTGGTGCCAGATGACGAATCCCGAGATCCGAACACCCAGCCTCAGGCCGACCACCTCTGACTGAAGAGATGACCACCATCGCCGGCTGCAACGGTCAGAATTATTTTTTGGTAAAGTTAATCAAAATTATTTTTTCTTCTATTTATTTCTGAATTGTAATAAGTCATTAAAAATAAAAAAGAGGCGCAATGCTCGTTAATTTGCTTCAAGCCTTTCGGAATAGTGTCAACTGCACTGCACATAGCTCTGTGCAGTCTACCGTATTCCTAAAGGCTTGAAGCTAACCAACGTGCAGGAGCATTGAGCCTCTTCGTCATCGTCTCTGCACTCAGGGCTTATAAACAACTGCGACTGCCTCTCGCTTGGCGATGTGGGACTAAAAAAACAGCTGCAGGAAGAATCAACAAAAAAATAGCTGCAGAAAACAAAAAAAAATGCCTCCTACTGGGCCCCCACGACCTGAATACGACTAGAAACCCTACTATGGGCCAGGATTCAGGCCCGCAGTAGGCCCAGAAGGCCCATCAGGCAAAGCAATAGCAAGTAGGCCCGAAAGCCTGCGGTGGAGAGGAGCTCAAGAGGGGTGCGGCAGTGGGGCTTATAAACCACTGCGCGCCCCTCTCGACTAGCCAGGTGGGACTAAACTTTGGCCCCGAGGCGGACAGCACAGATGCCTTTGGTCCCGGTTGGTGGCACCAACCGGGACTAAAGGGTGGGCATTAGTCCCGGTTGGAGCCACAAACCGGGACCAAAGGTCTTCGTTTCCCGCCCTTTGGGCTGCTGAAAAGAGGCCTTTGGTCCCGGTTGGTGGCTCCAACCGGGACTAATGCCCCCTTTAGTCCCGGTTGGAGCCACCAACCGGGACCAATGCTCTTGCTATATATACTGGACTTCGCAGTTTTCGCCAAATCCCATCTCTTTCTCGCCCCTGCCCCGAGCCTCTGCTCCTCATC
>NC_041383.1:785046704-785047256 GCF_002162155.2 Triticum dicoccoides
GACGTCGTCGCCAGCCGTCGCCCCTGCCCTGCGCCGCCCCGAGCCCGCCGTCCCCGTCGCCGCCCCGAGCCCGCTGTCCTCGTCGCCCCTGCCCCGCGCTGCCCCTAGGCCGTCGTCGCCCCTTCCCCGCGCCGCCTCGACGCCGACGTGAGCATTTTTTTTATTTTTGTTAGATTTTTTTAGATTCTTTTTGTAGTTCATAGATTTTTTTTGTTAGGTTAGATGTGTAGTAATTTAGATATGTAGTTCATAGATTTTTTTTGTTAGATTAGATTTTTTTTGTTAGATTACATGTGTAGTAATTAATTTGTTCATATTATGTTAGATTTTTTTTGTTAGATTAATTAGATTTTTTGTTAGATTAGATATGTGTAGTAATTAATTTGTTCATATTATGTTAGATTTTTTTCTGTTAATAGATTTTTTTGTGATATTATTATTGAATATGCATGTTTGCTGATATTATTGTTAATAGTTTTTTTGGTGATATTTAGATTGTGTAATTAATTTTATTCATAGAATTTTAATGATTTTTTTGTTCATAGTATATAG
>NC_041383.1:785047310-785052584 GCF_002162155.2 Triticum dicoccoides
TAATTAGATTTTTTTTGTTAGACTAGATATGTGTAGTAATTAATTTGTTCATATTATGTTAGATTTTTTTTCTGTTAATAGATTTTTTTGGTGATATTATTATTGAATATGCATGTTTGGTGATATTATTGTTAATAGATTTTTTTTGGTGATATTTAGATTGTGTAATTAATTTTGTTCATATAATTTTAATGATTTTTTTGTTCATAGTATTTAGAAAAAGGAAAAAAATAGCTAGTTGAACTAGCTAGTTGATTTAATAAACTAATTTATAGAAGTAGTTTGTTTTTAGTAAGTACTACTTATTTATTTATAGTAAGTGCTTAGTAGTTGAACTACATAGTTGATTTAATTAATAAAACTACTTTTATTTAACTATATATAGAAGTAGTTCCCGCGTCGACGTCGGCGATGCCTATCCCGCATCCTCGTCGTCGTCGACTCGGCGGTGGAGGCCTGCTTGATCAGGGCCATGTTCGGGACTAGGCTCCGCCGGGTTGGTATTGGGAGGTGCTACCTTCCGGGGGACGTAGGTTGGTGAGGAGGCAGCCCGTTGTTGACCCGATCCTTGTTTGGTGGCGGTCGCGTGGGCCAGTGACGGTGGTGAGGCATCCGGACACCACGGAGGTGGTACGTCACCGTGTCAGCGAGGAGGACGAGCACGTCCGTCGCTACATGGTTGCATTGGAGGGGAGGTTCGACAATACCTGGCAGGTTCTTCAGGGATCTCACTGGAGCTATGATCCTGTGATGGTTCCTTATCTTTGGGTGTCCACCGCCCGCGTCGATACCCGTCGGGAGCTACGGTTCTAGTTATATTAGTGATAATATTCGATGATGTACGGACACCAAGAGATGATGTACTTTTGCTTATAATTATTGAATGCATGCTAATTTGAATACTATACTTTATTTTATGATTTGGTTTTGCTTATTTTATGATTTGGTTTTGCTTATTGAATGCTCATATTGGATAATTTCTCCTTCATTCCCATGTGCTAGACAATTTGATATAATTAATAATGCATTTGGGAATGAAAGGAGGAGCTACGTACATCGATCATCGATACTCAACCCGTGATTAATAATAATGATCTAGTTTAATATTTGAATTATGAACGTATAGGCCGGAAATGTCGTACTCATCGGACGACGAAAACCGCCCGGGGGAGTGCGACTGGTGCCATGACGACCGAGGTATCTGCGACAGGTTCATTGTGCTGGAGGAAGATCGGCGTTTCAGCATTAAGCTCGAGGAGACCTTCGATGTTCATACGGTACGCAACCGACGATAATAGTTTTTTTTCGTAATTACTCATGACTTCAACTATTTTAATCATGACAATATTTTTCATCTTTTCCAATTCGACTAGCTTATCCCATGCTTTGCAAGACGCTATATCTTGGAAAGGATGGGTTTTGAAGACCATGAAAGTTTCGAAACCAAAAAAATTATCCTAAGTACCCATCATGGTGTGGATTTTCAAGTAAAGCTGTACAATGCTCAGAGTGTAACTCATTTTGGTTGCAAAAATTGGGAAGCACTTTGCAAGATGTATGGTTTTGATGAGGGTATGCTTGTTACCATGGATCTTGGTGATCCTACAACCGAGCAAAAGAGACCTACGATTTTCGTCCTTGTGAATACACCTCCAATTCTTCCCCCATGTGAGCTTAACATAGTTATTAAGTAATTTACATTGTTTATTTGAAAATTGTTGACAACTTATTCTCCATTGACAGCTTATTTTCATTCTTCAAAGAATGTGCGGAAGATGGTAGACAGAACCTACTACACCGAAGGCTCCGAACTAACTTATCAGGAGAAAAATCATCTGGTCGGATTTTGTACTGATCCTGAGAATTACAATGTCTACAATCGAACTCCTCAACATTATGGTCAATACGTGCCACTAGTGCACGTGTTGAACTACGGTAACTACCATGGAGATACCCTGGTATGATTTTTTACTATTACAACATTCGTGCATCTTTTTGCACACTTCTAAAACTAGTATATCATATCATTGCTAACTACGAAGTTATTACTATGTTTTTCAACATATAATCCCAAATGATTGTGTGCCTCATCTGATGTATACACGGGGTAGCCTTCATGTTTTGACATACAACCAGGTCGTCCTACGAATCTCAACTGTCCATACCGGGTTTCTAAAAGAAGTGGAGACATGATAATCAAAGAATGGAAAAAATGTATGGACAGTCGTAAGGAGCTTCTTGGAAGCAACATTCAGCGAAGGGCAAAAATTGGAGACAGGATGATCGCCATTCTTCATAATGGAGAGTCAGGGTCTATATTGTTTTATGCTATTTTACCTTAAGGGTGTTTAGATCCTACCTGATACTGATGATCATGTGCTAAGAACAATTATGTAGGGTTGGGTTCGATGACTATGAGGATGATGATCATATGATTTATTATTAATAATGAGTAGAAGTTGTATATGGTGATGCATGATTAGTAGGACTTGTTATTATATATATATGATGATGTATGATGCAAGCATGCATGGGCATTTTATATCTGCGGGTGCAATGAACATAGCAGCAGCGTTGATAAACCAAGGACGAAGATATAAGAGAGGACACTTCTCTCTATTAGCTAGCTATAATAACAACCTAAAAATAACCCCTAAAGCAGCCACTTTTTTAAAAAAAAATACTTTTGGTCCCGGTTGGAGCCACCAACCGGGACCAAAGGCCCCCTGACTGGGGTGGGCGCACAGGGCCATGTGGAGGCACATTGGTCCCGGTTCTGGTTTGAACCGGGACTAATGGGTGGAGGTATTAGTAACGACCCATTAGTCCCGGTTCATGAACCGGGACTAAAGGCCCTTACGAACCGGGACTAATGGGTGGTTTTCTACTAGTGACTCCCTCCGTCCAGAAATACTTGTCATCAAAATGAATAAAAGAGAATGTATCTAGATGTATTTTAGTTCTACATACATCTTTTTTTGTCCATTTTGATGACAAATATTTTCGGACGGAGGGAGTACTTGCTTGCGTAGACCGGGAGCTAGCTACAACTCTCTGCTGAGCCAGCTCATAACTCCCGCTGGAGTAAACAACTAATTTTTTGTCCAAAGAATACCGGTCGAAGAAAACTCGGCAACTCCCTTCAGAGAACCGGATTTTGACTTTAAACATATATTATTGCAAGAAAATCTCCACATTTTCAAAATATTCACATATTTCAAAACTGTTCACGAGCTTATTATATGCTCATGAATTTCAATTATTCTGTAAATATTTTTAATTTCAAAAGATTTGCAAACTCAAAAAATGTTGACGAATTTTAAATATTCATTAAATTTATCAAAAAAGTTCATGAATTTGAAAAAAAAAGAACAAAGAGAAAACCTGGGAAGAAAACCAGTAGATAGAATCCTGCTCGACCCTATAAAACCATCCAAGTTAGAAGAAAACCACAATGTTAACGACCGTCCAACCACGTGGCCTCTTAGTTGTTCGTGGAGATTACACAATTCAAACAATTAGGAATTCGTTCCGAAGCAATATAAACAAACAAAAAATCTTTGAATTCATGAAGATTATTGGTTACCTTTTTTTTTACAAAACATTAATAATTATTTACTAACTATAAAAAACATTACTACTACTTGTTGGAGTTCCTTTCTCAAATCAAACTAGATTTTCATGATATAATACAACTTCTAACTACACAACTTGTACAAAAAAAAAAACTAATCCTTTTTCCTTCCTTGAATCCTTTGTTTTTAGTTTATTCATGAAATTTTCATACTATGCATTTTTTTACCCATAATGGATTTACATGGACCAATAGATCAGATTGGTCGGGATGGCCCCCGTACCAACATGCGCACGTCACGTAAACGGCCACACTCTCTCATCTGACCAAACGTATCCATACCAGACTGCCGCCCACATCCAACCTCACCACAGTATGATGCTCATGTTGGCCATGCCTATTAAAATTAAAATTAGGACATGAAAAATCACCTACGGACAGTGCGTCTATAGCCGGGTGCGGCGGAGCGCGCCATCCCCTCTAGTTGTGTACTTACACGTACCCCTTTATGTCAAAGCTGTACTACAGTCAATTCAGCGCGCGAGCAAGCAAGAGAATTGCCGGAGTAGTATCGGTCTGAGACATGTTTTCTGAATTTTCACAGGTTTTTCGGCAAGCACATTCATTCAGACAGAGAGAGACTCTAGATTTTTTTTTCAAATACTTTTAGTCAGAGTACATATCTAATACAGAAAGTCCGCTCGGGGTACAACACAACAAGCCCCAAATCAAAGGAAAAGAGCATCTTGCAACGGACAAAAGGATTGATGCGGCGTCGAGCTACGATCTGAAGCCCATCCATAATGGCCTCAAGCGTGTCCAGGTCCCGCTGGTTTTACTTTAGTGTTTGTGTTGGTTTTTTAGTTAGGCAATTGCTCATCGAGATTGAAAATGTGCAATCTCGGGAAATGCACTGTCTACAGCCCAAGTTTGCGCATTTCCGGTTTTGCAATTCTAGGCCTAGAATGTGAAACTGGGTGGCCTGCACATTATGACGCATGAAATCGCATGCAATTTTTTGTTGTGCAATTTAGTATTTTGCATATTTTCATAGTTGAATTCTGCACACAAATTGTGTTCAATTGTGGTAAGAAATGTGACATTTGGCACTTAGAAAAGAAGCCTCATATTGGTCATATTTTTTATCCAAATTTAGGTATAAAAATAGTATAGGTATTTGTAGCATTTGCATTTCTAGCATTGATAGCATGAAAGGTTCTTGAGTGTGAACAAGAGGAACAAAAGGTTTAAAAAAACGTTCGACAGTAAGTTTAGTTACGCAGGGATGGCAACTTTAATTTCCAAGCATGACAACGTTAGTTTTGACGGAGTGCCACACAATTGACGTGTAGCACTTATCATTTGGAGAAAAAAGAACGACGAAGTAATCAAGGTACTGCCGATTCATCTCAGGTAGGAACAAGACTTGCTACGAAGAACAGAAAAGCACCTGCTGGACCAAGTGTCTGTCTTTGTTAGTTGTCAAACCATATTGTACACTCAATGTGTTCTAACAAGCGAGTAAAAGAATAGTTGAGGAGCAGGTGTTTCTTCTAGCGTTGCCATGTATATCCTTATGTTGTTTCCACTCCTCCGATGACTCCTAATCAATCTTGCATCCCTCGTGGCTCTTGCTTCGGTTGCCAACTATGATGAGAGAGTGGGCTAGGTGGACAGAGGCGTAGCTAGGATTTGAGTAG
>NC_041383.1:785052844-785085198 GCF_002162155.2 Triticum dicoccoides
TTTTTCTAACAAGTATACACATTGTAGGTGTGAGTGGTAGCTTCAGGTGGTTTGATGTATGTTCTTGTCAGACCTTTGTTGAAGAATTAATAAAGATGATTATATGCATCGACTGATGTAGAGGCCGGGGGTTTTAACTTCCTTTTTCAAAAAAAATACACATTGTAATAGATACAAGTTTGACAAATATTGATTCAAATTTAGCTACCTACAAGAAGTGTAGAAGTTAACAATCTCATTCGAGCTGAACCCAAATTTTTAGTGCATGGGTTAAGGATTAAAGCAAGTTGTGTAGAAAGTTCTTTTTTCTATTGATTCTTTTCATTTTTTCAATAGAAAAGCATAGCTGACATAAAAAATGATAAATTAAATGTGTATTTATCTCTGATCACAATTACTAAAGCATTAACATATCAAACAAAATAGATTTATATATAAACCTTGAGAAATTGATCTGTGGAAAGATCACTAGATCGTGATACATGTGCGAGAACTCCAGAATGGTAATCCTTAGCGGCCATTCGAGATCGTGATCCAGGTGTGAGTAATCCAGAATAGCAATCGGCAGAGGCCGTAGCTGAATGGCCAAGTTGAAACAAGTACTAGCAGTCTAGCAGACGAGGCACCGCGTTTCTGATTCGCGTGGAACCATGTCGCATTTTCGTGCTACTACTAATCTACTCCAATCCAACCAAATTTCTACTACTAGTCTACTAGTCTCGCTCTCTGCTGCTCCTACTAATCTAAACCAAATTTCACGTGGATACGCGTGGAACCATGTCGCATTTTCGTGCTACTACTAATCTACTCCAATCCAATCAAATTTCTACTACTAGTCAAGCCCATCTCGTACTAATCTACTCCAATCCAACCAAATTCCTACTACTTGTCAAGCCCATCTCTTTACATTCTTGCAATTTGCATGTTTTACTTTTCGCTGCTCATATATTCTTATCATGCTTACTTGATATGTATTGTGAATGTTTAAATTTCTGCTTAAACTCCAACTCAACTTGAAGAACTTAAAAATGGCTACTTTTCTTGGTTGAGAGTCTATTCACCCCCCTCTAGACACCTCTTCTCGATCCTTTCATCTAGGCGCAGCACTCAGAGAGCTCGTCGAGAGGCTTGGTAGGACAGAGAGTGTCCCGCTGGCTACCCGCGTTGTTGCCAATGGTGCCATGGGATTTGTGGTGCACATGGTCAAGGAGATGGGTGTGCGAATTCTTGGGCAACCTCAGCTTCGATCAGCATGTCAAGACAAGATACTTGCTACTCAAAGGTACATGGGTTTTAATCACATCTTCTTACAAGGTCATAAGAAATTGAATAGCCTGCTGGCTGGATCAGAGATGGTTTTTCAACTCTATGTATTTCAATTTTCACTACTGCTCATGGAGCAAAAAGGCTTTCAGTGGATATTGCCACCTAACTAATTAACGTACTTCTTCACTGACTTTCAGAGTTACATAAATTCAGAGTCCTTCCATTGAAATCTAGAGCATCAGGTGCATTTTTGTTCAGGTACTAGAAGGAGAGCTTTTTTTGTGTTAAAAATGGTGTCCAGCAGTTAGAGCTAATAACTGGTCTTCTAAGCACCCATGTTATCAGTTTATCACATACCATCGCTTATGCATGGTACTAAATTCAATATAAATTTTGTAGTTTATCTTGTGAATGTTACCCTAATATTCGACATTTTTTTTTCACTTTTTGTTCCTTTACAGTTCTGAAATGAAAGAAATAATCAATTGCTTTTTCTCTGAAGTTTCCCAATGTAAATCCTTTGTTTTTGAGAAAGAATCAAAGCATGCCAGCTGATGAAGGTAACTGAACCCAACCTAGGCCTGCCTTTTGCACTTCTCCTTTGTCAGTAAAATTTTATTTGAATGGTTTGATGTAGCAAAGAGATCTGCAGTGCCATGGTTGATGATACTAGTATGCATTTTTGTTCAAGTGCTTAGTGCGCCAACATTGATTATTACCTCTGTTGTATAAAAAGTAATGTATTATGCTTTGGACATGGTGTTACATGATTGATTAAAATCTATTTGTTAATAAAAATATAATAGCCAAGTCCAGTAGCCACCATTAGCTACTTTGATACAAAATGAGGCGTAGGTGCAAAGTTGATTAGGTATAGACGACATCTTTAAACATGAAACCTCAAGCACCATCTGCATTTTCGTGATATATTTTTGGTTATAAGATAAATGGAGAATGATGATATGATTATGTCAAAAATCAATATTGGTATTGTTAATCTATTTGTATCAAAGAATGTTATAAATCATATACGCGCATGTGGAAATATGAAAACTGTACGTGGAGTGGATGATGGCGCAGAGCGGAGTGTTGTGTGCCACAGAAGCACGTATCTTGCCCGTCATTATTCTTTTTAATATTGATGCACTCGACCATAAATCAGAAATTTTCTATAGTCGGAGAAGATATGAAAGGGAGGAAGTGAGCCAAATGGGAGATGCATGTTGGGGAGGGAGGACACTGCTAGAGGAAGTGTTCATCTCAGGCTCGCAACTGATGCCAAAATTTTCATAATTGGTCATCTCAGGGGAGGGTAGAGAAATACTTTTCATATCATGTGAACCGTTATTTATTACCAGCAACTTACCAGATTAAGCTTAGAAGCTTTATTCTCAAATGTATAACCTTATGTTTCCCTGAAATATATGTTTCCTGCTTGTTCTAATAGGGTTCATAGTTAGCGCAGTAGCAAGTATTGGCACCATATGTGGATCTTGACTCAGTTGCCAATATGACTGATGGATATTGAGGAAGTGACTTGAAGGCCCATTTATGTTGGTGTGACTCTCTCATGCTCTTCAACGATGAGAAGGTGATATCAAACTCTCATTGACTTCCCTTCCACTTGAACCTCTATGTAACAGCAGAACAGAAAGTGTAGCAAAACCTAAAGGTAGGCCTGAGCGTGTAATACTTGGAAGTGAGGACATCCGGCATCTTATAATAGATGATTTTCCCATGATTACATGAGTAAATGCAGTACACGTATACACTAGTAGAAAAAGGGTCAAATCTGAGACACATTAGTGCCGGTTTGATTTTGAGCCGGCACTAATGTGTCCTTTAGTGTCGGTTCTAACGGCTAGCCGGCCGCTCTCATTAGTACCGGTTCATGGCGAACCTTTAGCACCGGTTCGTGCCACGAACCGGTACTAAAGAGAGTGGTGGCAGGATGTTGTCAGTCTGGGACCCCTCCAGCACCTTTAGTACCGGTTCGTGGCACGAACCGGTACTAAAGGTCGTCGTACATAAACCCTTCATCCACCCGAGCTCGCTCTGTTCTTCTCCTTTCCCCTCTCCTCTTCTGTTCTTCCCTTCTCTTCCTCGAGCTCATCACACATTTTGCCCAAAATTTGTCAAGATTTGAAGGCCCCCATCCATTCAAATGATCACAAAGGTTAGCAACTTTGTCCTTTCATCTCTCATTGCTAGATTAGCTCTTCCAATGCTTTGTATAGTGATTAATTTGTGAGTTTAGTAATTTGGGAGGAATTATATGTGCTAGTATTTGATTTATATGCAATTTGAGGTCCAAAATAACACTTAGTTTGCATATGTAGGTGTGGTTTACTTAGTGCCTTCTAAATCTCCGTCGTAACCATCGTCGATCGCCCGCACCGTCCCGTCGCCGGCACCACCTTGTGGTGAGGCTCTTGTTCATGAATGTTTTACATTACCAAATTGATGTTTGTGTGATTTGGATATATAGTTACTCGTATAATTATCTTACCCGTACGTTGTTTGTTATACATAGTGCCATGGTTTTGATATCCGTCCCCGTCGGCACTCGTCCTTGTTATGATTCGGATGTGGTATATTCTCTGTTAAAACTAGTTGTTGCATTTCGTGTTTATGACAAATTATGCCTATCAAGTTGACATAGATATTTTTATCTAGGAGGTATGTGAACCAGAAATTCCAACCGACCCTATTGTCGAGAGGTTAAATTTAGTTGAAAGAGAAAACGAGTATTTGAAAGAAAAATTGAAAAGAATTGAGGGGGAGAAGATGGAATTGGA
This sequence comes from Triticum dicoccoides, assembly GCF_002162155.2. Classification (NCBI taxonomy): domain Eukaryota; kingdom Viridiplantae; phylum Streptophyta; class Magnoliopsida; order Poales; family Poaceae; genus Triticum; species Triticum dicoccoides. Next base: position 785,056,909 of record NC_041383.1, read on the forward strand.
GTTGCATGTTGCCGATGTCGTCGATGATCACAAGATCAAGATGGAGAAAATGCGCTTGAAGATTAGAAAGATTAGAAAAAAATGCCATTGATAGTGTAGCTTGGTATCATTATGATGTTGGATCAATTGTTACCTTAGTTGCGATCTTGATCGCATTTGTTGTTGCATTTAAATTCTTTAGCTAGAGAGTTATTTGTATGTTGCATTTAAATAAGTGTTCTATATGAACTTTATGTATGAACTTTATATATGAACTTGTATTAATTTGGTCTATTCGGTGTTGTGTAATGAAGATGAGCCGACATTGGATGTATGATGACCGATGCTCTCCCGAGTTCATTAATGGCGTGCATACTTTTGTGCTTGCCGTAGAGGCAAACAAGCGGGCGGATGGTTTTATGCCTTGTCCATGTGCTGGCTGTAAGAATGGTCACAATTACTCAACGTCAAGAACCATTCACGTCCACCTATTTGAGTCCGGTTTCATGCCCCACTATAATGTTTGGACCAAGCACAAAGAAAGAGGGGTTATGATGGAAGACAATGAAGAAGAAGAGGACGGCGACAGCTATCCTGGCCATGGGTTCCCTGAATACGATGATACAACAATGGGAGAAGAAGCTGAGCCGGCAATGCGGGAAGAAGCGGAAGAAGAGGCATCAGATGAGCCCGCTGATGATCTAGGTCGGGCCATTGCCGATGCAAAGAGAAACTGCGCAAGTGATTTGGAGAAGAAGAAGTTACAACGCATGTTAGAGGATCACAAGAAATTGTTGTACCCGAATTGCGAAACTAACAAAAAAAGTTGGGCACCACATTGGAATTGCTGCAATGAAAGGCAGAGAATGGTGTATCTGACAAGGGATTTGGAAAGTTGCTGGTAATGATAAAGAATATGCTTCCAAAGGACAACAAATTGCCCGAGAGTACGTATGAAGCAAAGAAAGGTGTCTGCCCTCTAGGGTTAGAGGTGCAGAAGATACATGCATGCCCTAATGACTGCATCCTCTATCGCGGTGAGTACGAGGATTTGAACGCTTGCCCGGTATGCGGTGCATTGTGTTATAAGATCAGTCGCGATGACCCTGGTGATATCGAGGGCGAGCGCCCTAGGAAGAAGATTCCTGCCAAGGTGATGTGGTATGCTCCTATAATACCACGGTTGAAACGTTTGTTCCAAAACAAAGAGCATGCGAAGGCGATGCGGTGGCACGGAGAAGACCGTAAGAAAGATGGAAAGTTGAGAGTACCCACTGACGGTTCGCAGTGGAGAAAAATCGAGAGAAAGTATAGGGAGGAGTTTGCAGGTGACCCAAGGAACGTATGGTTTGGTCTAAGCGCAGATGGCATTAATCCTTTTGGGAAGTAGAGCAGCAACCATAGCACCTGGCCTGTGACTCTATGTTTGTATAACCTTCCTCATTGGTTGTGCATGAAGCGGAAGTTCATTATGATGCCAGTGCTCATCCAAGGCCCTAAGCAACCCGGCAACGACATTGATGTGTACCTAAGGCCATTAGTTGAAGAACTATTATAGCTGTGGAATGGAAAAGGTGTAAGTGCGTGGGATGAGCACGGACATGAAGAATTTGACCTAAAGGCGTTGTTGTTCGTGACCATCAATGATTGGCCTGCTCTTAGTAACCTTTCAGGACAGACAAACAAGGGATACCGCAGATGCACGCACTGTTTGGATGATACCGACAGTATATATTTGGATAGTTGTAGGAAGAATGTGTACCTGGGACATCGTTGATTTCTTCCGAGCAGGCATCCCGTAGAAAGAAAGGCAAGCATTTCAAAGGTGAGGCGGATCACCGGACGAAGCCTCGCCACCGTACTGGTGCTGATGTACATGATATGGTCAAGGATTTTAAGGTAATCTTTGGAAAGGGTCCTGGCAGACAACCTGTTCCGAAGGACGCTGACGGACGCGCACCCATGTGGAAGAATAAATCTATATTTTGGGACCTGCCATATTGGAAAGACCTAGAGGTCCGCTCCGCAATCGACGTGATGCACATGACGAAGAATCTTTGCGTGACCCTGCTTGGCTTCTTGGGCGTGTATGGGAAGAAAAAAGATACACCAGAGGCACGGGAGGACCAGCAACGTATGCACGGAAAAGACGGTATACATCAGGGTCAGGCCAGCTACGCTCTTACCAAAGAAGAGAAGGAAATCTTCTTTGAATGCCTGCTCAGCATGAAGGTACCGTCTGGCTTCTCGTTGAATATAAAGGGAATAATAAATATGCCAGAGAAAAAGTTCCAGAACCTAAAGTCTCATGACTGCCATGTGATTATGACGCAACTGCTTCCGGTTGCATTGAGGGGGCTTCTACCGGAAAATGTTCGATTAGCCATTGTGAAGCTATGTGCATTCCTCAATGCAATCTCTCAGAAGGTAATCGATCCAGAAATCATACCAAGATTACAGAATGATTTGGTGCAATGTCTTGTCAGTTTCGAGTTGGTGTTCCCATCATCCTTCTTCAACATCATGACGCACGTCCTAGTTCACCTTTGCGAAGAGATTAACATTTTGGGTTCTGTATTTCTACATAATATGTTCCCCTTTGAGAGGTTCATGGGATCTTGAAGAAATATGTTCATAACCGTGCTAGGTCAGAAGGAAGCATCTCGAAGGGCCATGAAAATGAGGAGGTCATTGAGTTTTGTATTGACTTTATTCCTGACCTTAAGCTAATTGGTGTTCCTGAATCGCGGCATAAGGGCAGACTGGATGGAAAAGGCACGCTTGGAGGGCATCAAATAATATGTATGGACGGGCATTCTCTCACTGAAGCACACTACACAGTTCTACAGAATTCCGTCTTGGTGGCTCCATATATGGAGGAACACAAGAATTTTCTACACTCCAAACACCCGGAGCAGTCTGACGACTGGATTACACGTGAACAAACGAGGACTTTCACCGGTTGGTTGCAGAAACGTGCCATGCATGATGGCGATATTGAAGATGACCTGTACTCGCTGTCCCAGTTACCATATTCGAATATAATGACTTTCAAAGGGTACCAAATAAATGGGAATACATTTTACATGATCGCCCAAGATAAGAAGAGCACCAACCAAAATAGTGGTGTCTGCTTTGATGCAACAACCAACACGGGAAAGGAAACATATTATGGTTACATAGAGGACATATGGGAACTTAATTATGGAGGTGGTTTGAAGGTCCCTTTGTTTCGGTGCAAATGGGTCAATATGACACGAGGCAGGGTAACGGAAGGCCCGCAGTACAGAATGACAGAATCTTGCGTATGCAGACGAACCATTCGCCCTAGCCAATGATGTGGCGCGGGTTTTTTTATGTGAAAGACATGTCTATCTGGCCGAGAAAAAGAAAAGATAAGGAAGCGAATGGATCATACGATGAGCCAAAGCGCCACATAGTTCTTTCAGGGAAAACAAATATTGTGGGAGTCGATGACAAGACAGGCATGTCAGAAGATTATGAAAAGTTTGATGAAATTGCTCCATTCACAGTGAATATTGATCCGAGCATCTAGTTAAATGATGAAAATTTTCCATGGCTACAGCACAAAGGAACACACGAGAATAAAAAGTTTCACACCCAAAGATCTGGGATGTGATCAGCTTCACTATCATCACTTCTTCTGTGTTTCACACCTAGGGGGGAATCTCTGTAATAGTTAGGGTAGTTATGTGTTTTGGCATTTGAAACGCGAAGAAATTTTATGTGCAAACAAATTCTTTCATGAATTTACTGATTTTTTTAGCTAAATGACCCTGAAATTGAAAAGCATTTCAAATGAACTCAGAAAAGGTTGAAAGTTGGCATGGTGTCATAATTTCACCCACATAGCATGTGCAAAAAAAGTAGAGAGGGTTACGGCAAAAACTGGATGCACTTCGTGTACGAAATGGACAATCTCTTTTGAAGTATCAGGGTTTCGGACGAAAACTCATCTGTTACAATGGCATTTCATTTTTTAAATAACCTAAGCATTACCAAATTGAATATAATGATAAAACACACTAATATTAAACATAAGAAAAAAGAAACACTGAAAAAATCTATTTTCAAAGTTAAGTTATTCACAAACTAGTGATTCACACAAAATTCAAATAATTCAAAATTTAAACTATTCAAATTTGAAAACTACCGGCACTAACAGAAACTACCAGCACTAACCTAAAGCAAAAATATTCACGAAGAAACTCTAAATACAGCAAAAAAACAACTCAAAATAAATAAAACAAAATAAATAAAGCAAAAAAATTAAGAAAATAAAAAAGCCCGCCTACTGGGCCAGAGCGGCCTGCATACGATTAGAAACACAACGTTTTGTTGGGCCAAGATGCAGGCCCGCAAAGGCCAAGTAGGCCCACAGGACAGCAGAGAACAGGCAGGCCTAGTAGGCCTGCTTTGGAGAGGAGCTCGAGAGAGCTACCGCACTGGGGCTTATAAACCAGTGCGAACGGCCCTCGGCTAGCGAGGTGGGACTAAACTTGCCGCACCGCACCAGCGCCAGCGCCTCCCTTTAGTACCGGGTCGTGGAACCAACCGGTACTAAAGACCCCCTCTTTAGTACCGGTTGGTGCCACGACCCGGTACTAAAGCGGGGACGCTTCCCGCCGCTTGGCCTGACCAAAACAGACCTTTAGTACCGGTTGGTGCCACAAACCGGTACTAAAGGTCCATCCTATATATACAACACTTGAAAAAAATTAGTTTCCCTCTGTTCTTTCTCTCCATCGACGACACGCCGCCTGCCCCGATCGATGCCCTCGCTGCACCCGACGCGTTGCCGCCCCGGCCGTCCCCGCTCCTCATCGCTGCCCCCGTCGCCATCACTGCCCCGGCCGTCCCCATCCCCGTCGTCCCCGTCGCCGCGCCGCGCACCGTCGTCGCGCCCCGTCGTCGTCGCTGCCCCGTCCCGTCGCCCCGTCGTCGCCGCCCCGTCGTCGCCTCACCGGTGAGCTCATGCCCGGCCGCCTTGTCCACACACACACACACACACACACACACACACACACACAACACATTAGTTTTTTCGTTATAAATTTTAGTTATAGAAATTTTTCTGTTTTTTAGTTATAGAAATATCTATAGAAATGTTAGAAATTTTTCTGTTTTGTAGTTATAGAAATATTAGAAATGTTATTTATATAGAAATGTTATAATTTTTTTTTCTGTTTTTTAGTTATAGAAATGTTAGCAATTTTTCTGTTTTTAAGTTATAGAAATATTAGAAATGTTATAGAAATGTTAGTTATATAATAAAAAATGTTAGAAATTTTAGAATTAGTTTTAGTTAGATGAATTAGATTAATGTCAAATTGTTAGAATTTGCATATAGAATTTTAGTTATCACAATTCAATCATTTAAAAAATGTTACTTTTTGTGGGCATATAGTATTTGTTCTCGATGATATTCCCGGCCCGCTGTCTCAGCAATCGTAGAAGAGACACGCTGCAGCTATGGTGCGTAGCGGTACGAGTCGAGGTAGTATATGAAGTACAAGCGGAGACAAGCGATATAAATATGGTCCAAGCCTCGCTCCTCTTCCTCATAGGCCTTACGACATGACCGAGGAGCAAAACGCAGCCATAATGCAGGCCCAAGTGGACGCCCATTTTGGACCGAAACCGGCACCGCTGCCAAGGGAGAAAGTGTCTGAGGAAAAGATTGACCACTTCATTCGTATGGCTAGAGCACCAGCTCCCAAGCCTGTTGACTCGGACTATAAGCGCCGAATCAGGAAGCTACATCGAGCACGGCTATAGAAGGAAGCGAGCTCGAGCTCGAGCCAACAAGCAGCTGGTAAAAAATGCGGGAAAACCGTTCCCCAGCTAAGAGAACAGGCGGCGCAATCGACCCCCCCGTTTGTTGTGCCAACAACACATGAGAGTACGCGCGCCCAATATTTTTGTGGGAAAACCGTTAACGTTCCCCTGCTGGGCGATGTGATAATAACCGAGGAGCATATAATGCAGGCTGAAATGCTCAAGATCACTGTTGGACAACTCCTCGAAATCGAGCCCATGTCTCTGCTTAGAGAGGAGGAAATAAAACCTAAATATGTCCGGAGCCAACCTTTGGTCGAGCCAGACAAGGTCAAGAACCTCCCAATGAGAATGTATGAATTGCATCAATGGTACATGAACATTACCAAGATTTCCAATCGAGTGTCCCTCATGGTGAATGTCAAGGAGGAGCATTACTTCCATGAGAAAGCTCTGTCCGTTGAGTATTCAGAACTATTTCAGTTATACAATCAAGACGCACTCGACAAGTCTATCATCAGTTGCTATTGTCTGTAAGTGATTTCTTTCTGTAATTTAAGTCTCAAGCTAGCTGTAGTGATCATTTTGATCAATCATTACATGTAATTATCCTCACTATATTTTTTTTCTATGGTATTATATGCAGGATGAAGATGTATGAAATGAAAAAATCTGGACGCTATGGCATTGGGTTCATTGACCCAAATACCATTAATGAGTACACATGGAAGATTCCAAGTTGTTGAGTAAGTTTAGAGGAAAGCATGCTAGAGTTCTTCAAGCGCCTCAATACCAATGAAGATATACTACTTCCTTACAACTTCCTGTGAGTCACACTGTCTTGTATTATAAATTCTGTTTTTGCTTACTAGCTAGCTAGATGTTAATAATTAAGTATATAGGGTTTACGGTAGTTGATTTGTGTTATGCACATGCCCGCTTAATTAAGACATGCAAACGTGTGCGCATGCAGTTTCTACTGGATCTTGTTAGACATTAAAGTTGACAAAGGAACAATTGAAGTACTGGACTCACTACTTAAAGAAGAAAATGACTACACCATCGTGAAGGGGATAGTCAACAGGTAATTTCAATCATTATTAACTATATCTCGGCCTATTTAGTTCGTCATTTCCTGATATGAACTATTTAATAACCCATTTATTAATTTTCTTTGCCGGCGGGCAGGGCTTGGGAAAAGTTCATCAAGGTGACTCCAGGCAAATGGGCAAAAAAGTTGTTTTGGTATCGACCAAACATAACTAATTAAGTGGTACTAGCTAGCTAGCTAGCTACCATCTCTTTAATTCTTGTTTTAATACCATTAATTAATTATCATGCTTGATTAATCATTATGTGATTCAATTCCATTCTCGTAAAGGCCCTGAAGCAGGCGCAGAGGAATGATCTGTGTGCATTCTACGTTTGCGAGAACATTCGCATGATGGCGTTCGAAAGGAGCAGATCTCAAAGAGAGGATTGGGTACGTTTGTCAGAACACTATTCACACCATTATCAATATCTAGTCACACAACTAATACACATGCATATTGATCTCCTTCTTAACAGTTCAGAGAGGTGCGGGAGCAGCTCCTACCAGCGGACCGCATACTATTGGAAATATGCCCTAGAGGCAATAATAAAATGGTTATTATTGTATTTCCTTGTTCATGATAATTGTCTATTATTCATGCTATAATTGTATTGACCGGAAACCGCAATACATGTGTGAATACATAGACCACACCATGTCCCTAGTAAGCCTCTAGTTGACTAGCTCGTTGATCAATAGATGGTTACGGTTTCCTTGTTGGAAATATGCCCTAGAGGCAATAATAAAAGGATTATTATTATATTTCCTTGTTCATGATAATTGTCTTTTATTCATGCTATAATTGTATTATCCGGAAATCGTAATACACGTGTGAATACATAGACTACACCATGTCCCTAGTAAGCCTCTAGTTGACTAGCTCGTTGATCAATAGATGGTTACGGTTTCCTTACCATGGGCATTGGATGTCGTTGATAACGGGATCACATCATTAGGAGAATGATGTGATGGACAAGACCCAATCCTAAGCCTAGCACAAGATCGTGTAGTTCGTATGCTAAAGCTTTTCTAAATGTCAAGTATCTTTTCCTTAGACCATGAGATTGTGCAACTCCCGGATACCGTAGGAATGCTTTGGGTGTACCAAACATCACAACGGAACTGGGTGGCCATAAAGGTGCACTACGGGTATCTCCGGAAGTGTCTGTTGGGTTGGCACGAATTGAGACTGGGATTTGTCACTCCGTGTGACGGAGAGGTATCTCTGGGCCCACTCGGTAGGACATCATCATAATGTGCACAATGTGATCAAGGGGTTGATCACGGGATGATGTGTTACGGAACGAGTAAAGAGACTTGCCGGTAACGAGATTGAACAAGCTATCGGCATACCGACGATCAAATCTCGGGCAAGTACTATACCGCTAGACAAAGGGAATTGTATACGGGATTGATTGAATCCTTAACATCGTGGTTCATCCGATGAGATCATCGTGGAACATGTGGGAGCCAACATGGGTATCCAGATCCCGCTGTTGTTATTGGCCGGAGAGTTGTCTCGGTCATGTCTGCATGGTTCCCGAACCCATAGGGTCTACACACTTAAGGTTCGATGACGCTAGGGTTATAGGGAATAGATATACGTGGTTACCGAATGTTGTTCGGAGTCCCAGATGAGATCCCGAACGTCACGAGTGAAGGAAATATGCCCTAGAGGCAATAATAAAGTTATTAGATTTCCTTATAATCATGATAAATGTTTATTATTCATGCTAGAATTGTATTAACCGGAAACATAATACATGTGTGAATAAATAGACAAACAAAGTGTCACTAGTATGCCTCTACTTGACTAGCTCATTAATCAAAGATGGTTAAGTTTCCTAACCATGAACAATGAGTTGTTATTTGACTAACGAGGTCACATCATTAGTTGAATGATCTGATTGACATGACCCATTCCATTAGCTTAGCACCCGATCGTTTAGTATGTTGCTATTGCTTTCTTCATGACTTATACATGTTCCTATAACTATGAGATTATGCAACTCCCGTTTACCGGAGGAACACTTTGGGTACTACCAAACGTCACAACGTAACTAGGTGATTATAAAGGAGTACTACAGGTGTCTCCAATGGTACATGTTGGGTTGGCGTATTTCGAGATTAGGTTTTGTCACTCCGATTGTCGGAGAGGTATCTCTGGGCCCTCTCGGTAATGCACATCACATAAGCCTTGCAAGCATAACAACTAATATGGTAGTTGTGAGATGATGTATTACGGAACGAGTACAGAGACTTGCTAGTAACGAGATTGAACTAGGTATTGGATACCGACGATCGAATCTCGGGCAAGTAACATACCAATGACAAAGGGAACAACGTATGTTGTTATGCGGTCTGACCGATAAAGATCTTCGTAGAATATGTAGGAACCAATATGGCCATCCAGGTCCCGCTATTGGTTATTCACCGGAGACGTGTCTCGGTCATGTCTACATTGCTCTCGAACCGTAGGGTCCGCACGCTTAATGTTACGATGACAGTTATTATGAGTTTATGCATTTTGATGTACCGAAGGTTGTTCGGAGTCCCGGATGTGATCACGGACATGACGAGGAGTCTCGAAATGGTCGAGACATAAAGATTGATATATTGGAAGCCTATGTTTGGACATCGGAAGTGTTCCGGGTGAAATCAGGATTTTACCGGATTACCGGGAGGTTACCGGAACCCCCCGGGAGTCTTATGGGCCTTATTGGGCCTTAGTGGAAAGGTGAAAGGGCTGCCCATAAGGGCTGCGCGCCTCCCCCCCCCTCCCCTAGTCCTATTAGGACTAGGGGAGGTGGCCGGCCACCCCTCTCCCTCTTTCCCCCTTGGGAATCCTAATTGGAATAGGATTGGGGGGGGGGGGAGTCCTACTCCCGGTAGGAGTAGGACTCCTCCTGCGCCCTCCTCCTGGCCGGCGCACCTCTCCCTCTTGGCTCCTTTATATACGGAGGCAGGGGGCACCTCTAGACACACAAGTTGATCATTGAGATCGTTCCTTAGCCGTGTGCGGTGCCCCCTGCCACCATATTCCACCTCGATTATATCGTTGTAGTGCTTAGGCGAAGCCCTGCGTCGGTAATACATCAAGATCGTCACCACGCTGTCGTGCTGACAGAACTCCTCCCCGAAGCTTTGCTGGATCGGAGCCCGGGGATCGTCATCGAGCTGTACGTGTGCTAAGAACTCGGAGGTGCCGGAGTAACGGTGCTTGGATCGGTTGGATCGGGAAGAAGACGTACGACTACTTCCTCTACATTGTGTCAACGCTTCCGTTGCGATCTACAAGGGTACGTAGATCATACTCTCCCCTCGTTGCTATGCATCACCATGATCTTGCGTGTGCGTAGGAAATTTTTTGAAATTACTACGTTCCCCAATAGTGGCATCCGAGCCTAGGTTTTATGGTTTGATGTTATTTGCACGAGTAGAACACAAGTGAGTTGTGGACGATACAAGTCATACTGCCTACCAGCATGTCATACTTTGGTTCGGCGGTATTGTTGGACGAGACGACCCGGGCCAACCTTACGCGTACGCTTACGCGAGACCGGTTCCCTCGACGTGCTTTGCACATAGATGGCTTGCGGGCGACTGTCTCTCCAACTTTAGTTGAACCAAGTGTGGCTACGCCCGGTCCTTGCGAAGGTTAAAACGGAGTCTATTTGACAAACTATCGTTGTGGTTTTGATGCGTAGGTGAGATTGGTTCTTGCTTAAAGCCCGTAGCAGCCACGTAAAACTTGCAACAACAAAGTAGAGGACGTCTAACTTGTTTTTGCAGGGCATGTTGTGATGTGATATGGTCAAGGCATGATGCTAAATTTTATTGTATGAGATGATCATGTTTTGTAACCGAGTTATCGGCAACTGGCAGGAGCCATATGGTTGTCGCTTTATTGTATGCAATGCAATCGCGATGTAATGCTTTACTTTATCACTAAACGGTAGCGATAGTCGTGGAAGCATAAGATTGGCGAGACGACAACGATGCTACGATGGAGATCAAGGTGTCGCGCCGGTGATGATGGTGATCATGACGGTGCTTCGGAGATGGAGATCACAGGCACAAGATGATGATGGCCATATCATATCACTTATATTGATTGCATGTGATGTTTATCTTTATTTGCATCTTATCTTGCTTTGATGGACGGTAGCATTATAAGATGATCTCTCACTAAATTATCAAGAAGTGTTCTCCCTGAGTATGCACCATTGCGAAAGTTCTTCGTGCTGAGACACCACGTGATGATCGGGTGTGATAGGCTCTACGTTCAAATACAACGGGTGCAAAACAGTTGCACACGCGGAATACTCAGGTTATACTTGACGAGCCAAGCATATACAGATATGGCCTCGGAACACGGAGACCGAAAGGTTGAGCGTGAATCATATAGTAGATATGATCAACATAATGATGTTCACTGATGAAACTACTCCATCTCACGTGATGATCGGACATGGTTTAGTTGATTTGGATCACGTGATCACTTAGAGGATTAGAGGGATGTCTATCTAAGTGGGAGTTCTTAAGTAATATGATTAATTGAACTTAAATTTATCATGAACTTAGTACCTGATAGTATCTTGCTTGTTTATGTTGATTGTAGATAGATGGCTCGTGCTGTTGTTCCATTGAATTTTAATGCGTTCCTTGAGAAAGCAAAGTTGAAAGATGATGGTAGCAATTACACGGACTGGGTCCGTAACTTGAGGATTATCCTCATTGCTGCACAGAAGAATTATGTCCTGGAAGCACCGCTAGGTGCCAGGCCTGCTGCTGGAGCAACACCAGATGTTATGAACGTCTGGCAGAGCAAAGCTGATGACTACTCGATAGTTCAGTGTGCCATGCTTTACGGCTTAGAATCGGGACTTCAACGACGTTTTGAACGTCATGGAGCATATGAGATGTTTCAGGAGTTGAAGTTAATATTTCAAGCAAATGCCCGGATTGAGATATATGAAGTCTCCAATAAGTTCTATAGCTGCAAGATGGAAGAGAACAGTTCTGTCAGTGAGCATATACTCAAAATGTCTGGGTATAATAATCACTTGATTCAATTGGGAGTTAATCTTCCAGATGATTGCGTCATTGATAGAATTCTCCAATCACTGCCACCAAGCTACAAGAGCTTCGTGATGAACTATAATATGCAAGGGATGAACAAGACTATTCCCGAGCTCTTCGCAATGCTGAAAGCTGCGGAGGTAGAAATCAAAAAGGAGCATCAAGTGTTGATGGTTAACAAAACCACTAGTTTCAAGAAAAAGGCAAAGGGAAGAAGAAGGGGAACTTCAAGAAGAACGACAAGCAAGTTGCTGCTCAAGAGAAGAAACCCAAGTCTGGACCTAAGCCTGAAACTGAGTGCTTCTACTGCAAGCAGACTGGTCACTGGAAGCGGAACTGCCCAAAGTATTTGGCGGATAAGAAGGATGGCAAGGTGAACAAAGGTATATATGATATACATGTTATTGATGTGTACCTTACTAATGCTTGCAGTAGCACCTGGGTATTTGATACTGGTTCTGTTGCTAATATTTGCAACTCGAAACAGGGGCTACGGATTAAGCGAAGATTGGCTAAGGACGAGGTGACGATGCGCGTGGGAAACGGTTCCAAACTCGATGTGATCGCGGTCGGCACGCTACCTCTACATCTACCTTCGGGATTAGTATTAGACCTAAATAATTGTTATTTGGTGCCAGCGTTAAGCATGAACATTATATCTGGATCTTGTTTGATGCGAGACGGTTATTCATTTAAATCAGAGAATAATGGTTGTTCTATTTATATGAGTAATATCTTTTATGGTCACGCACCCTTGAAGAGTGGTCTATTCTTATTGAATCTCGAGAGTAGTGATACACATATTCATAATGTTGAAGCCAAAAGATGCAGAGTTGATAATGATGGTGCAACTTATTTGTGGCATTGCCGTTTAGGTCATATCGGTGTAAAGCGCATGAAGAAACTCCATACTGATGGACTTTTGGAACCACTTGATTATGAATCACTTGGTACTTGCGAACCGTGCCTCATGGGCAAGATGACTAAAACACCGTTCTCCGGTACTATGGAGAGAGCAACAGATTTGTTGGAAATCATACATACAGATGTATGTGGTCCGATGAATATTGAGGCTCGTGGCGGATATCGTTATTTTCTCACCTTCACAGATGATTTAAGCAGATACGGTTATATCTACTTAATGAAACATAAGTCTGAAACATTTGAAAAGTTCAAAGAATTTCAGAGTGAAGTGGAAAATCATCGTAACAAGAAAATAAAGTTTCTACGATCTGATCGTGGAGGAGAATATTTGAGTTACGAGTTTGGTGTACATTTGAAAAATTGTGGAATAGTTTCGCAACTCACGCCACCCGGAACACCACAGCGTAATGGTGTGTCCAAACGTCGTAATCGTACTTTACTAGATATGGTGCGATCTATGATGTTTCTTACTGATTTACCGCTATCATTTTGGGGATACGCTCTAGAGACGGCCGCATTCACGTTAAACAGGGCACCATCAAAATCCGTTGAGACGACGCCTTATGAACTATGGTTTGGCAAGAAACCAAAGTTGTCGTTTCTGAAAATTTGTGGCTGCGATGCTTATGTGAAAAAGCTTCAACCTGATAAGCTCGAACCCAAATCGGAGAAATGTGTCTTCATAGGATATCCAAAGGAAACTGTTGGATACACCTTCTATCACAGATCCGAAGGCAAGACTTTTGTTGCTAAATTCGGAAACTTTCTTGAGAAGGAGTTTCTCTCAAAAGAAGTGAGTGGGAGGAAAGTAGAACTTGACGAGGTAACTGTACCTGCTCCCTTGTTGGAAAATAGTACATCACAGAAAACTGTTTCTGCGACACCTACACCAATAAGTGAGGAATTAATGATAATGATCATGAAACTTCAGAACAAGATACTACTGAACCTCGTAGATCAACCAGAGTAAGATCCGCACCAGAGTGGTACGGTAATCCAGTTCTGGAAGTCATGCTACTAGATCATGATGAACCTACGAACTATGAAGAAGCGATGGTGAGCCCAGATTCCGCAAAGTGGCTTGAAGCCGTGAAATCTGAGATGGGATCCATGTATGAGAACAAAGTATGGACTTTGGTTGACTTGCCCGATGATCGGCAAGCAATTGAGAATAAATGGATCTTCAAGAAAAAGACTGACGCTGACGGTAATGTTACTGTCTATAAAGCTCGACTTGTCGCAAAAGGTTTTCGACAAGTTCAAGGGGTTGACTACGATGAGACCTTCTCACCCGTAGCGATGCTTAAGTCTGTCCGAATCATGTTAGCAATTGCCGCATTTTATAATTATGAAATTTGGCAGATGGATGTCAAGACTGCATTCCTGAATGGATTTCTGGAAGAAGAGTTGTATATGATGCAACCAGAAGGTTTGGTTGATCCAAAGGGAGCTAACAAAGTGTGCAAGCTCCAGCGATCCATTTATGGACTGGTGCAAGCCTCTCGGAGTTGGAATAAACGCTTTGATAGTGTGATTAAAGCATTTGGGTTTATACAGGCTTTCGGAGAAGCCTGTATTTACAAGAAAGTGAGTGGGAGCTCTGTAGCATTTCTGATATTATATGTGGATGACATATTATTAATTGGAAATAATATAGAATTTCTGGATAGCATAAAGGGATACTTGAATAAGAGTTTTTCAATGAAAGACCTCGGTGAAGCTGCTTACATATTAGGCATAAAGATCTATAGAGATAGATCAAGACGCTTAATTGGACTTTCACAAAGCACATACCTTGACAAGATTTTGAAAAGGTTCAAAATGGATCAAGCAAAGAAAGGGTTCTTGCTTGTGTTACAAGGTGTGAAGTTGAGTCAGACTCAATGCCCGACCACTGCAGAAGATAGAGAGAAAATGAAAGATGTTCCCTATGCTTCAGCCATAGGCTCTATCATGTATGCAATGCTGTGTACCAGACCTGATGTGTGCCTTGCTATAAGTTTAGCAGGGAGGTACCAAAGTGATCCAGGAGTGGATCACTGGACAGCGGTCAAGAACATCCTGAAATACCTGAAAAGGACTAAGGATATGTTTCTCGTATATGGAGGTGACAAAGAGCTCACCGTAAAAGGTTACGTTGATGCAAGCTTTGACACTGATCCGGACGATTCTAAATCGCAAACCGGATACGTGTTTACATTGAACGGTGGAGCTGTCAGTTGGTGCAGTTCTAAACAAAGCGTCGTAGCGGGATCTACATGTGAAGCGGAGTACATAGCTGCTTCGGAAGCAGCAAACGAAGGAGTCTAGATGAAGGAGTTCATATCCGATCTAGGTGTCATACCTAGTGCATCGGGTCCAATGAAAATCTTTTGTGACAATACTGGTGCAATTTCCTTGGCAAAGGAATCCAGATTTCACAAAAGGACCAAGCACATCAAGAGACGCTTCAACTCCATCCGGGATCTAGTCCAGGTGGGAGACATAGAGATTTGCAAGATACATACGGATCTGAATGTTGCAGACCCGTTGACTAAGCCTCTTCCACGAGCAAAACATGATCAGCACCAAGGCTCCATGGGTGTTAGAATCATTACAGTGTAATCTAGATTATTGACTCTAGTGCAAGTGGGAGACTGAAGGAAATATGCCCTAGAGGCAATAATAAAGTTATTATTTATTTCCTTATAATCATGATAAATGTTTATTATTCATGCTAGAATTGTATTAACCGGAAACATAATACATGTGTGAATAAATAGACAAACAAAGTGTCACTAGTATGCCTCTACTTGACTAGCTCATTAATCAAAGATGGTTATGTTTCCTAACCATGAACAATGAGTTGTTATTTGATTAACGAGGTCACATCATTAGTTGAATGATATGATTGACATGACCCATTCCATTAGCTTAGCACCCGATCATTTAGTATGTTGCTATTGCTTTCTTCATGACTTATACATGTTCCTATAACTATGAGATTATGCAACTCCCGTTTACCGGAGGAACACTTTGGGTACTACCAAATGTCACAACATAACTGGGTGATTATATAGGAGTACTACAGGTGTCTCCAATGGTACATGTTGGGTTGGCGTATTTCGAGATTAGGTTTTGTCACTCCGATTGTCGGAGAGGTATCTCTGGGCCCTCTCGGTAATGCACATCACATAAGCCTTGCAAGCATAACAACTAATATGGTAGTTGTGAGATGATGTATTACGGAACGAGTAAAGAGACTTGCCGGTAACGAGATTGAACTAGGTATTGGATACCGACGATCGAATCTCGGGCAAGTAACATACCAATGACAAAGGGAA
Organism: Triticum dicoccoides; assembly: GCF_002162155.2. Classification (NCBI taxonomy): domain Eukaryota; kingdom Viridiplantae; phylum Streptophyta; class Magnoliopsida; order Poales; family Poaceae; genus Triticum; species Triticum dicoccoides. The sequence goes on from NC_041383.1 coordinate 785,073,109, forward strand.
CAACGTATGTTGTTATGCGGTCTGACCGATAAAGATCTTCGTAGAATATGTAGGAACCAATATGGGCATCCAGGTCCCGCTATTGGTTATTGACCAGAGACGTGTCTCGGTCATGTCTACATTGTTCTCGAACCGTAGGGTCCGCACGCTTAACGTTACGATGACAGTTATTATGAGTTTATGCATTTTGATGTACCGAAGGTTGTTTGGAGTCCCGGATGTGATCACGGACATGACGAGGAGTCTCGAAATGGTCGAGACATAAAGATTGATATATTGGAAGCCTATGTTTGGACATCGGAAGTGTTCCGGGTGAAATCAGGATTTTACCGGATTACCGGGAGGTTACCGGAACCCCCCGGGAGTCATATGGGCCTTATTGGGCCTTAGTGGAAAGGTGAAAGGGCTGCCCATAAGGGCTGCGCGCCTCCCCCCTCCCCTAGTCCTATTAGGACTAGGGGAGGTGGCCGGCCACCCCTCTCCCTCTTTCCCCCTTGGGAATCCTAATTGGAATAGGATTGGGGGGGAGTCCTACTCCCGGTAGGAGGACTCCTCCTGCGCCCTCCTCCTGGCCGGCGCACCTCTCCCCCTTGGCTCCTTTATATACGGAGGCAAGGGGGCACCTCTAGACACACAAGTTGATCATTGAGATTGTTCCTTAGCCGTGTGCGGTGCCCCCTGCCACCATATTCCACCTCGATCATATCGTTGTAGTGCTTAGGCGAAGCCCTGCGTCGGTAATACATCAAGATCGTCACCACGCCGTCGTGCTGACAGAACTCCTCCCCGAAGCTTTGCTGGATCGGAGCCCGGGGATCGTCATCGAGCTGTACGTGTGCTAAGAACTCGGAGGTGCCGGAGTAATGGTGCTTGGATCGGTTGGATCGGGAAGAAGACGTACGACTACTTCCTCTACGTTGCGTCAACGCTTCCGTTGCGATCTACAAGGGTGCGTAGATCATACTCTCCCCTCGTTGCTATGCATCACCATGATCTTGCGTGTGCGTAGGAAATTTTTTGAAATTACTACGTTCCCCAACAACGAGGAGTTCTGGAATGGTCCGGAGGTAAAGATTTATATATGGGAAGTCCTATTTTGGTCACTGGAAAAGTTTTGGGTGCTATCGGTAATGTACCGGGACCACCGGGAGGGTCCCGGGGGTCCACCAAGTGGGGCCACCGGCCCCAGAGGGCTGCATGGGCCAAGTGTGGGAGGGGACCAGCCCCAGGCGGGCTGGTGCGCCCCCCACCAGGGCCCAAGGCGCCTAGGGTTACAAACCCTAGGGGAAGGGGCGCCTCCATCTTGCTTGGGGGGCAAGTCTCCCCCTCTCCCCACCTTGGTCGCACCCTAGATGGGTTTTGGGGCTGCCGCCACCCCTAGGGAGGGAACCCTAGATGGGGGCGCAGCCCCTCCCCTTCCCTTATATATATACTTGAGGTATTGGGGGCTACCCAACAGATGAGTTTCTCCTCTCCCTGGCGCAGCCCTACCTCTCTTCCTCCTCATCTCTCGCAGTGCTTGGCGAAGCCCTGCTGGAATACCACGCTCCTCCATCACCACCACGCCATTGTGCTACTGCTGGACGGAGTCTTCCCCAAGCTCTCCCTCTCTTCTTGCTAGATCAAGGCATGTGAGACGTCACCGGGCTACATGTGTGTTGAACGCGAAGGTGTCGTCCGTTCGGCACTAGGATCTTCGGTGATTTGGATCATGACGAGTACGAATCCCTCAACCCCGTTCTCTTGAACGCTTCCGCTTAGTGATCTACAAGGGTATGTAGATGCACTCCCCTCTCTCTCGTTGCTAGTCTCTCCATAGATAGATCTTGGTGACTCGTAAGAAATTTTTTGAATTTCTGCTAAGTTCTCCAACAGTGGCATCATGAGCTAGGTCTATTGCGTAGATTCTTTGCACGAGTAGAACACAAAGTAGTTGTGGGCGATGATTTGTTCAATTTGCTTACCGTTACTAGTCTTATCTTGATTCGGCGGCATTGTGGGATGAAGCGGCCCGAACCGACCTTATACGCACTCTTACGTGAGACAGGTTCCACCGACTGACATGCACTTGTTGCATAAGGTGGCTAGCGGGTGCCAGTCTCTCCCACTTTAGACGGATCGGATTCGATGAAAAGGGTCCTTATGAAGGGTAAATAGAAATTGGCATATCACGTTGTGGCTTTTGCGTAGGTAAGAAACGTTCTTGCTAGAAACCCATAGCAGCCACGTAAAACATGCAAACAACAATTAGAGGACGTCTAACTTGTTTTTGCAGGGTATGCTTTGTGATGTGATATGGCCAAAAGAATGTGATGAATGATATGTGATGTATGAGATTGATCATGTTCTTGTAATAGGAATCACGACTTGCATGTCGATGAGTATGACAACCGGCAGGAGCCATAGGAGTTGTCTTAATTTATTGTATGACCTGCGTGTCATTGAACAACGCCATGTAATTACTTTAGTTTATTGCTAAACCGTTAGCCATAGTAGTAGAAGTAATAGTTGGCGAGACAACTTCATGGAGACACGATGATGGAGATCATGATGATGGAGATCATGGTGTCATGTCGGTGACGATGATGATCATGGAGCCCCGAAGATGGAGATCAAAAGGAGCAAAATGATATTGGCCATATCATGTCACTATTTGATTGCATGTGATGTTTATCATGTTTATACCTCTTATTTGCTTAGAACGGCGGTAGTAAATAAGATGATCCCTCATAATAATTTCAAGAAAGTGTTCTCCCTAACTATGCACCATTGCGAAAGTTCGTTGTTTCGAAGCACCACGTGATGATCGGGTGTGATAGATTCTAACGTTCACATACAACGGGTGTAAGCCAGATTTACACACGCGAAACACTTAGGTTGACTTGACGAGCCTAGCATGTACATACATGGCCTCGGAACACAAGAGACCGAAAGGTCGAACATGAGTCATATAGTGGATACGATCAACATGAAGATGTTCATCGATGATGACTAGTCCGTCTCACGTGATGATCGGACACGGCCTAGTTGACTCGGATCATGTATCACTTAAGATGACTAGAGGGATGTCTATCTGAGTGGGAGTTCATTAGATGAACTTAATTATCCTAAACATAATCAAAAGCTTTTTGCAAATTATGTCGTAGCTCGTGCTTTAGTTCTACTATTTTAGATATGTTCCTAGAGAAAATTTAGTTGAAAGTTGATAGTAGCAATTATGCGGACAGGGTCCGTAAACTGAGGATTGTCCTCATTGCTGCGTAGAAGGTTTATGTCCTTAATGCACCGCTCGGTGTGCTGAACCTCGAACGTCGTCTGTGGATGTTGCGAACATCTGACATACACGTTTTGATGACTACGTGATAGTTCGGTAATGTTAAACGGTTTAGAATTGAGGCACCAAAGACGTTTTTGAAACGTCGCGGAACATATGAGATGTTCTGAGGGCTGAAATTGGGATTTCAGGCTCGTGTCTATGTCAAGAGGTATAAGACCTCCGACGAGTTTTCTAGCCTACAAACTAAGGGAGAAGATCTCAATCGTTGAGCTTGTACTCAGACTGTCTGGGTACAACAATCACTTGAATCGAGTGGGAGTTAATCTTCCAGATGAGATAGTGATGTTTCTCCAAAGACATTGCCACCAAGCTTCGTCATGAACTATAACATATCAGGGATAGATATGATGATCCTTGAAATATTCGCGATGTTTGACACCGCGAATGTAGAAAACAAGAAGGAGCATCAATTGTTGATGGTTAGTGAAACCACTAGTTTCAAGAAGGGAAAGGGCAAAGGCAAGGGCAAGAAGGGGTACTTCATGAAAACGGCAAATCGGTTGCTGCTCCAGTGAAGAAACCCAGGGTTGAACCCAAACCCGAGACTAAGTGCTTCTATAATGAGGGAACAGACACTCAAGCAGAACCACCCTAGATACTTGGTAGATGAGAAGGCTGGCAAGGTTGACAGAAGTATATTGGATATACATTGAAGTAAATGTGTACTTTACTAGTACTCCTAGTAGCACCAGAGTATTAAGATACCGGTTCGGTTGCTAAGTGTTAGTAACTCGAAATAAAAGAGCTACGGAATAAACGGAGACTAGCTAAAGGTGAGATGACGATGTGTGTTGGAATTGTTTCCAAGGTTGATGTGATCAAGCATCGCCTGCTCCGTTTACCATCGAGACTGGTGTTAAACCTAAATAATTGTTATTTGGTGGTTGTGTTGAGCATAGACATGATTGGATTATGTCTATCACAATACGGTTATTCATTTAAGGAGAATAATGGTTACTCTATTTATTTGAATAATACCTTCAATGGTCTTGCACCTAAAAGAATGGTTTATTGAATCTCGATCGTAGTGATACACATTTTCATGCCAAAAGATATAAGATAGTACCACTTACTTGTGGAACTGCCATGTAAGTCATATTGGCACAAAACGCATGAAGAAGCTCCATGTTGATGGATCTTTGGACTCACTCGTTTTTGAAAAGTTTGAGACATGCGAACCATGTCTATTGGTGTATACGCATGAAGAAACTCCATGCAGATGGATCGTTTGGACTCACTTGATTTTGAATCACTTGAGATATGCAAATCATACCACATGGGCAAGATGACTGAAAAGCCTCGTTTTCAGTAAGATGGAACAAGATAGCAACTTGTTGGAAGTAACACATATTGATGTGTGCAGTCCAATGAGTGCCGAGGTATGCAGTGAATATCGTTATGTTCTTACTTCATAGATGATTTGAGTAGATGTTGAGTACATTTACTTGATGAAACACAAGTCTGAATTATTGAAAGGTTCAAGTAATTTCAGAGTGAAGTTGAAGATCTTCGTGACAAGAGGATAAAATGTCTGTGATATGATCATAGAGATGGATATCTGAGTTGCGAGTTTGGTACACAATTGAGACATTATGGAAATTGTTTCACAACTAACACCGCCTGGAACACCATAGTGTGATGGTGTGTCCGAACATCATAGATGCACCCTATTGGATATGGGGCATACCATGATGTCTCTTATCGAATTACCGCTATCGTTCATGGGTTAGGCATTAGAGACAACCGCATTCACTTTAAATACGGCACCACATAATTCCGTTGAGATGACGCCGTATGAACTATGGTTTAGAGAAACCTAAGCTGTCGTTTCTTGAAAGTTTGGGGCTGCGACGCTTATGTGAAAAAGTTTCATCCTGATAAGCTTGAACCCAAAGCGGATAAATACATCTTCATAGGACACCCAAAACAGTTGGGTATACCTCCTATTTCAGATCCGGAAGCAAAAGTGATTGTTTCTAGAAACAGGTCCTTTCTCGAGGAAAGGTTTCTCTTGAAAGAATTGAGTTGGAGGATGGTGGAGACTTGATGAGGTTGTTGAACCATCACTTCAACTAGTGTGTAGCAGGGCACAGGAAGTTGTTACTGTGGCACCTACACCAATTGAAGTGGAAGCTGATGATAGTGATCATGAAGCTTCGGATCAAGTCACTACCGAACCTCGTGGGACGACAAGGACGCGTACTGCTTCAGAATAGTACGGTAATCCTGTCTTGAAGGTAATGTTGCTAGACAACAATGAACCTATGAGCTATGAAGAAGCGATGGTGGGCCCGGATTCCAACAAATGGCTAGAGGCCACAAAATCCGAGAGAGGATCCATGTTTTGAAAACAAAGTGTAGACTTTGGCAAAACTACTTGATGGTCGTAAGGCTGTTGGGTACAGATGGATTTTAAAAGGAAGACATACAATGATGGTAAGTATCACCATTAAGAAAGCTTGACTTGTCGTTAAGATGTTTTCCGACAAGTGCAAGGAGTTGACTATGATGAGACTTTCTCACTCGTAGCGATGATAAGAGTCTGTTGGAATTATATTAGCAGTTACTGCATGATTTATGAAATCTTGCAGATAGGATGTCAAAACATTGTTTCCTCGACGATATCCTTGAGGAAAGGTTGTATGTGATACAACCAGGAGGTTTTGTCGATCCTGAAAGATGCTAACAAGTGTGCAAAGCTCCAGCAATCCTTCTAAGGACTGGAGTAAGCATCTCGGAGTTGGAATATACACTTTGATGAGATGATCAAAGATTTTGGGTTTATATAATGTTTATGAGAAACTTGTATTTCCAAAGAAGTGAGTGGGAGCACTATAGCATTTCTGATGAGTTTATGTTGTTGACATATTGTTGATCGGAAATGATGTAGAATTTCTGGAAAGCATATAGGGTTATTTGAAAAGTGTTTTTCAATGGAGAACCTAGATTAAGCTACTTGAACATTGAGCATTAAGATCTATAAGGATAGATCAAAATGCTTAATAGTACTTTGAAATGAATACATACCGTGACAAGATTTTGAAGGAGTTCAAAATAGATCAGCAAAGAAGGAGTTCTTGGCTGTGTTATACAGTGCAAGTATTGAGTAAGACTCAAGACATGATCATGGCAGAAGAGAGAGAAAGGACGAAGGTCGTCCCCTATGCTTCAGACGTAGGCTCTATAGTATGCTATGCTATGTACCGGACCTGAAGTGTGCCTTGCCATGAGTCAGTCAAGGGGTACAAGAGTGATCCAGGAATGGATCACAGGACAGCGGTCAAACTTATCCTTAGTAACTAGTGGACTAAGGAATTTTCTCGATTATGGAGGTGGTAAAAGAGTTCGACGTAAAGGGTTACGTCGATGCAAACTTTGATACTAATCTGGATGACTATGAGTAGTTAACCGGATTCATATAGTAGAACAGTTATTTGGAATAGTTCCAAATAGCGCGTGGTAGCTGCATCTACAAGATGACATAGAGATTTGTAAAACACACAGGGATCTGAAAGGTTCAGACCCGTTGACTAATAACCTCTCTCACAAGCGAGATATGATCAAACCCCATGGGTGTTGAATTCATTACAATCACATAGTGATGTGAACTAGATTATTGACTCTAGTGCAAGTGGGAGACTGTTGGAAATATGCCCTAGAGGCAATAATAAAATGGTTATTATTGTATTTCCTTGTTCATGATAATTGTCTATTATTCATGCTATAATTGTATTGACCGGAAACCGCAATACATGTGTGAATACATAGACCACACCATGTCCCTAGTAAGCCTCTAGTTGACTAGCTCGTTGATCAATAGATGGTTACGGTTTCCTTGTTGGAAATATGCCCTAGAGGCAATAATAAAAGGATTATTATTATATTTCCTTGTACATGATAATTGTCTTTTATTCATGCTATAATTGTATTATCCGGAAATCGTAATACACGTGTGAATACATAGACCACAACATGTCCCTAGTGAGCATCTAGTTGACTAGCTCGTTGATCAACAGATAGTCATGGTTTCCTGACTATGGACATTGGATGTCATTGATAACGGGATCACATCATTAGGAGAATGATGTGATGGACAAGACCCAATCCTAAGCATAGCACAAGATCGTGTAGTTTGTTTTGCTAGAGCTTTTCCAATGTCAAGTATCTCTTCCTTAGACCATGAGATCGTGTAACTCCCGGATACTGTAGGAGTGCTTTGGGTGTACCAAACGTCACAACGTAACTGGGTGACTATAAAGGTATACTACGGGTATCTCCGAAAGTGTCTGTTGGGTTGACACGGATTGAGACTGGGATTTGTCACTCCGTATGACGGAGAGGTATCACTGGGCCCACTCGGTAATGCATCATCATAATGAGCTCAAAGTGACCAAGTGTCTGGTCACGGGATCATGCATTACGGTACGAGTAAAGTGACTTGCCGGTAACGAGATTGAACGAGGTATTGGGATACCGACGATCGAATCTCGGGCAAGTAACATACCGATTGACAAAGGGAATTGTATACGGGGTTGCTTGAATCCTCGACATCGTGGTTCATCCGATGAGATCATCGAGGAGCATGTGGGAGCCAACATGGATATCCAGATCCCGCTGTTGGTTATTGACCGGAGAGCCGTCTCGGTCATGTCTACGTGTCTCCCGAACCCGTAGGGTCTACACACTTAAGGTTCGGTGACGCTAGGGTTGTAGAGATATGAGTATGCAGAAAACCGAAAGTTGTTCGGAGTCCCGGATGAGATCCCGGACATCACGAGGAGTTCCGGAATGGTCCGGAGGTAAAGAATTATATATGGGAAGTCGAGTTTCGGCCATCGGGAAAGTTTCGGGGGTTGCCGGTATTGTACCGGGACCACCGGTAGGGTCCCGAGGGTCCACCGGGTGGGGCCACCTATCCCGGAGGGCCCCATGGGATGAAGTGGGAGGGGAACCAGCCCCTGGTGGGCTGGTGCCCCCCCTCGGCCCCCCTCTGCGCCTAGGGTTGGGAACCCTAGGGGAGGGGGCGCCTCCACTTGCCTTGTGGGGCAAGTCTCCCCCTTGGCCGTCGCCCCCCCTAGGAGATACCATTGCCTAGGGCCGGCGCCCCCCCTGGGGTCCCTATATAAAGAGGGGGAGGGGGTGGGAGGGCAGCCGCACCTGACACCTGGCGCCTCCCTTTCCCCCCCTTGCTACACCTCTCCCTCCCGTAGTCGCTTGGCGAAGCCCTGCCGGAGCCCTGCTGCATCCACCACCACGCCGTCCTGCTGCTGGATCTTCATCAACCTCTCCTTCCCCCTTGCTGGATCAAGAAGGAGGAGACGTCATGCTGACCGTACGTGTGTTGAACGCGGAGGTGCCATCCGTCCGGCGCTAGGATCTCCGGTGATTTGGATCACGACGAGAACGACTCCCTCAACCCCGTTCTCTTGAACGATTCCGCACGCGATCTGCAAGGGTATGTAGATGCACTCCTCTCTCTCGTTGCTAAATGAACTCAGATTGATCTTGGTGAACGTAATTTTTTTTTATTTTATGCAACGTTCTCCAACATTCCTTACCATGGGCATTGGATGTCGTTGATAACGGGATCACATCATTAGGAGAATGATGTGATGGACAAGACCCAATCCTAAGCCTAGCACAAGATCGTGTAGTTCGTATGCTAAAGCTTTTCTAAATGTCAAGTATCTTTTCCTTAGACCATGAGATTGTGCAACTCCAGGATACCGTAGGAATGCTTTGGGTGTACCAAACGTCACAACATAACTGGGTGGCCATAAAGGTGCACTACGGGTATCTCTGAAAGTGTCTGTTGGGTTGGCACGAATCGAGACTGGGATTTGTCACTCCGTGTGACGGAGAGGTATCTCTGGGCCCACTCGGTAGGACATCATCATAATGTCCACAATGTGATCAAGGAGTTGATCGTGGGATGATGTGTTACGGAACGAGTAAAGAGACTTGTCGGTAACGAGATTGAACAAGGTATCGGCATACCGACGATCGAATCTCGGGCAAGTACTATACCGCTAGACAAAGGGAATTGTATACGGGATTGATTGAATCCTTGGCTTCGTGGTTCATCCGATGAGATCATCGTGGAACATGTGGGAGCCAACATGGGTATCCAGATCCCGCTGTTGGTTATTGGCCGGGGAGTTGTCTCGGTCATGTCTGCATGGTTCCCGAACCCGTAGTGTCTACACACTTAAGGTTCGATGACGCTAGGGTTATAGGGAATAGATATACGTGGTTACCGAATGTTGTTCGGAGTCCCGGATGAGATCTCGGACGTCACGAGGAGTTCCGAAATGGTCCGGAGGTAAAGATTTATATATGGGAAGTCCTGTTTTGGTCACCGGAAAAGTTTCGGGTGCTATCGGTAACGTACCGGGACCACTGGGAGGGTCCCGGGGGTCCACCAAGTGGGGCCACCGGCCCCAGAGGGCTCCATGGGCCAAGTGTGGGAGGGGACCAGCCCCAGGTGGGCTGGTGCACCCCCCACCAGGGCCCAAGGCGCCTAGGGTTACAAACCGTAGGGGAAGGGGGCGCCTCCACCTTGCTTGGGGGGAAAGTCTCCCCCTCTCCCCCCCTTGGTCGCACCCTAGATGGGTTTTGGGGCTGCCGCCACCCCTAGGGAGGGAACCCTAGATGGGGGCGCAGCCCCTCCCCTTCCCCTATATATATACTTGAGGTATTGGGGGCTACCCAACAGATGAGTTTCTCCTCTCCCTGGCGCAGCCCTACCTCTCTCCCTCCTCATCTCTCGCAGTGCTTGGCGAAGCCCTGCTGGAATACCACGCTCCTCCATCACCACCACGCCATTGTGCTACTGCTGGACGGAGTCTTCCCCAAGCTCTCCCTCTCTTCTTGCTAGATCAAGGCATGTGAGACGTCACCGGGCTGCATGTGTGTTGAACGCGAAGGTGTCGTCCGTTCGGCACTAGGATCTTCGGTGATTTGGATCACGACGAGTACGAATCCCTCAACCCCGTTCTCTTGAACGCTTCCGCTTAGTGATCTACAAGGGTATGTAGATGCACTCCCCTCTCTCTCGTTGCTAGTCTCTCCATAGATAGATCTTGGTGACTCGTAGGAATTTTTTTGAATTTCTGGTACGTTCTCCAACACATACTAGCACTTCAAGAGGAAATAGAGGGATTTTTGCTCGACCAGGTCATAGATCCCAAAGGAGAATACTATTACCCGCTACCGCCCCCATGAACCACTTGTCATCGTGCTCCGAAGGCACCAAGGCAACATGTAGGAGAAATTGTATGTGTATATATATATATATTACATATGTATGTGTGAATAATTAATGGTGTTGGTTGTGAGACATTCGATGATATATTTATATATATATACGGTTCAACGTACGAGAAAATCTATTTATATATATGCATAACTTATACAATTTGTAGTATCGTAAAATACCAGCAAACAAAAAAGAATTAAATGGAAAACACAAAATTAATGGAAAATAAAAAATAAAACCAAAATCCCCAAACGTTTAGTATCAGTTGGTGTTACCAACCGGTACTAATGGTATACCAGCACCCGGGCCTGGCTCGTGCCACGTGGTGGCACTTTAGCGCCGGTTCGTGACGAACCGGTACTAAAGGGGGGACCTTTAGTCCCCACTCTTTAGTGCCGGTTGTAGAACCGGCACTAAAGGCCCTTACTAACCGGCGCTAAAGCCCGGTTCTGCACTAGTGATAGCAGGATGTCCTGATCAATTTACATAGGCATAACCAATCTCACGCTGCTTTATTACTCTGTATAATCCCCTGCTTGCTCAAGTAGCTCTATAGGATGCCTTTTTTCTCTTCCAGGGTACTTGCTTATTTTGGCTGTTCTATGATCTGGCACTTGCTTGTCCAGCATGTATATGTATTTCCAAACGAACCATTTACTTGACTTGATGCTCACTAATATTAATAACTACAAATATACCCTTTCTTATACTCTTGTGCTAATTTCTATGCTATTCTACTTTTCTGTAGATTACATAGGATGCTTAGTTGTTCGAATTTCTCTACAAATAACCAAAATTTCATGTTTGCTTTGGCCTGAGAACATGGTCTGGACCATCTTATCTATTGTATATGTATGAAAACTTGGTTCCTTTTTCACTCTATATGGTACTGTAATAAACTGATATTTATCAAATGGTTCTATGGTAGATTACACGAGTTGTTGACTCAAAATGTTGCTCTTCATACATACTCCCTCCTTTCCTAAATATAAGTATTTTTAGAGATTTCAATATAGACTACATACAGATGACCTTATTGAACTATCAACCGTATATAGTCCATATTGAAATCTTTAAAAAGACTTATATTTAAAAACAGAGGAAGCTATTATACTAGGTTGTGGAAGAGTGTATCCAACAGGATTCACCAGACTATGGCCAATTGGTGATTGCACAACATCAGGGAACGATTTTTGGAGACCTGCGTAGTGGTTGGAGATGCATAACTACATGCCTTTCTACTTTGGGCTCGGGCTTGAACCTCTCATTGTGTAAATCAATGTGTGACTATGAGATCATTAGGCCAACTCCACCGCGCGACCCTATCCTGTCCGGCCCCGTCCGTTTGGGGTAAAAAGGACAAAAGAGGCGGCCCAGCGCGCGGCCTCAAACGGACAAATGTCCGGATTCCATCCGTTTTCGACCCATTCCTGGCCCAAACTTGCGCTCGGTTTGGGGTGAAACGGACGCGCGCGGACGGCCGCGACGCACGCCC